>NC_083478.1:2437500-2477500 GCF_030014155.1 Tachysurus vachellii | reverse complement strand
GGCGGGGCTAAATTTGTAATGGAATGTTCAGCAAGTCTACATTATAATAAATGTGTAATGATTATATTAGGATTTAAATGAAAATCGGTTCTTGTTGATTTTTGTGAAAACTTACTGAAGAGTTCTCAGATGTCTGAAAGAAGTAAAGCTGAAAATTTCATTTTAAAATGTAAAAATTTTATACAAAGTGCCATACAAATAATACTGAAATGAATAGAAATTTTAATTTACCATCATGGGAAAGTCTGCAATTTGCAATTTGGTTTAATTTGTTTTCTTATCAACTTTCTCATCAATTTATGCAAAATAAATAAATAAATAAATAAATAAATAAATAAATAAATAAAATTCATATTTTTTTCTCAATTAACTGCATGTTGTTTTTAAAAAAAAAAAAGACTTAAGGTTTTCTCAGTATACATCTCATTTTCTGCTGAAGTGTGTGTGTGTGTGTGTGTGTGTGTGTGTGTGTGTGACCATTTGCCTTTGGCTGTGTGCACTAATTATGGCTGATGGCTCACTGTGACATGGCGTGACAGCTCAGAGTCCAATAAAAGACACCCAACACACTTTAGTGTAGACTTTCTCTGTTCGAATTGTCCGATAAAACTTAACAAAGCTGACAAAGTGCTTTCAGCTACACAACAAAAATAATGGAAGAAAATAGCAGAAAAGGATCACTCTAAAGTTGATGTCATAAAGTACATAGAGTCAAGTTCAAAAGTCCGAGTCCGGTCTAAAAACTGCGTATTTCATCATTTATCAAAAACTAATATGATTCTGTCAAAGAAAACGTCTGAGACATACAGTATGAGTCCGTTATACTTTATGGAGGAGGAGATCTCCCAAAACAATAGGAATAATGGCGTGATGCAATGAAATAATGAAATGAAATGATAAAGTGGTAAGAAGGTCAATACACGTGTGTTGTCATCGCTCCTGATGCTGTGTGTCACGTGGCAAGGAAACATAAAACGTTTTCTAAACCCTTAATGATAATTATGTTTTTTAGTGCGTGTCAGTAACGGCATACAACGTCTTTACAAATAACGTACAGTATGTGTCACATGGGCATTATAATGTGGTCACATGGGGAATTGGGTGTATCACATGAACATGATGATAGGCTGCAATATTTTTGCTTTAATTTTTGCTATAATTTAAAAGTCGATATGGATCCATCCATCCATCCATCCATCTATCCATATATCCATCCATCCAGCCATACATCTATCCATCCATCCATCCATTCATCCATCCATCCATCCATCCATCCATCCAGCCATACATCTATCCTTTCATCCACCCATCCATCCATCCATCCATCCATCCATCCATTTATTTATTCATCCATCCATCCATCCATGCAGCCATACATCTATCCATCCATCCATCCATCCATCCATCCAACCATCCATCCATCCATCCAGTCATACATCTATCCATTCATCCATCCATCCATCCATCCATCCATTTATTTATCCAGTCATCCATCCATCCATCCATCCACCCACCCACCCATCCATCCATCCATTCATTTATTTATCCAGTCATCCATCCACCCATCCATCCATCCATCCATCCATCCATTTATTTATCCAGTCATACATCCATCCACCCACCCATCCATCCATCCACCCACCCTTCTACCCACCCTTCCATCCACCAACCTGCACATCCATCCATCAATCCATCCAGAGAACCCAAAATAAACCCCCGAGGAACTAAAGAACAGGGAGAACCTGCAATCTCTCTCAATCAATTTCACTCTGAAGATGTGAGGCAAATGTGCTAGATTGTTTTTTCATTTACTCCCTAACCCTAAAATATATAATGAGTAATTAAGGTCAGGACAGTAAGGTGGACAGTTAAGGCTCTTAATATCATCATGTGACATGCAGCAACCAATCAGAAGTGAGACTCAGCACAGCACTTATTTACTTACTGCTGTGTGGGGAACAGAACTTACACCCTTAATCCAAGAGTTTGTGTGTGGTCGAGTGTTGGGGTGATGCTGGAGTGAACTTGTGCATAAAGGGGTGTGGCCAAGTGCTGGAGAGGGCGGGGCCAGGTGTCAAAGTGAGTCGTTAAGGATATACATCCATGTGCCTTGTTACAGTGAGCGGCAGCACGGATAAGAGTGGGAGAGATGAGAGCCACGGAGAGAGAGAGAGAGAGAAAGAGAGAGAGAGAGAGAGAGAGAGAGAGAGAGTGTGTGTGTGTGTGTGTGTGTGTGTGTGTGTGTGTGCATGCCTGTGTGTGTGTGTATGTCCATTTTTATACACAGTGTCAGAAACCACATCAGCAACAATGCAACAATCTCTCTCTCTTTCTCTCTCTCACACAGACACACACACACACACACACGCACCGTGCTCTGTGTGAGTTCAGGTGGATTGTCGTTGATGTCAGTGATGGCGATTAGCGCTGTTGCTGTGCTCGACAAACCGAAGTTCAGGTTCCCCTCCATATCTGTCGCTTCAACGATCACTGTGTACTGAGGAACTCTCTGACACACACACACACACACACACAGAGGGAGAAAGAAAGCCAGTGAGTTAAACAGATGGATGAACAGCTCTGTGCTACAAATGCCTTTTTATTCGGACAGAGTGCAGTAAGAGGATTTTACAGCTAACACACACACACACACACACACACACACACACACACACACACACGCATGAATGCTGTGAATGCTGACACTGACACTTTAAATTTATCTCAGCATTTTCCAGGTGTGTGTGTGTTTGTGTGTGTGTCCATACAGTATGTGTCTATCTATTTATTGCTCTGCACTAACACAACTCTACATCACTCACTTTAATAAGAGAGAACGAGGGAGAGACACGAGTCTGTCTTTGTATCTGGATTGTATCATGATCTATTTTAACCACAGGCATTTACACTTGCTGCAGCTGCATTATGTATAATCATGTTAAGTTATCATTTTTTGTGTATTTTTGTGGTGTATAAAAACCGACGTTCTAGCAACTAGTTGGCAATGAGTTAGCCTTTAAAAATAGAAATGACTTGAATGTTCCAGTGTTTTACCAACAAATAGAGATTCTTATTAGTGTTGCTTGACTTTGGGTGTGGGGTGTGTGTGTGGGGGTGTTATCTTGCTGTCTAAACCACACCCCTTTTCACACCCACTAGAGTTCTGACTCAGTAATATGCAAATGTAGCCGAAAAAAAAAAAAAAACAACATTTATATCAGAGTTTGAAAATTTTTTAATATGTTTATGATCATATGATCACACACATTGTTACGTACACACTAGACAGACAGATAGAAGAACCGGTGTGTGTGTGTGTGTGTGTGTGTGTGTTTACCTCTCGGTCAAGTCCAGCTGCGACAGTAACGATGTCTCCAGTCTCTCTGTTAATAGTGAACATATTTGGGATCGGGATGTGCGGGGTCTGCTGGAGAATCCGGTAATGCACCATGCCATTAGAGGTGGTGATGTCATCAGCATCGTGTGCTGTTACTGTCATAACTGTCGTACCTTGACACACACACACACACACACATTGAGTTAACAACCACACAGTATATGACAAAAGTGCTAATGTACTTGTTGTTCACATGTCCACCATTAGGGGGCAGATTGAAATTGAGCAATGAGCATTTAACAAAAAAAAAACAAACAAAAAAAAAACAGAACATACACACACACAAAAACACAAACACATGCACACTGCAAAACTTCTTTGTGGTTGCTGGTATATTTAGGGTAAAAAAAAGGTTGCATGCATTGTGAAACCCAAAATAAGATCTGAAATCTCTTGACGAGTAAAGCAGCGTTGCACAAATTGTTGTGCGAGCAAAACCTGTTGGGTTTGCACTCTGCTATCTCTCAGATCCAATTATCTCTGGGAGGGTAAAAATAAATCGTGTCATTATCCAGCTGACGTGTTGGAAAAAAGGACGGGGAAAAAACAATATGCGACAGGATAGATGTGGAGAATGAGAGATGATTCTGTCTATCCGTCCGATTCGTCTCTTTTTCTTTTTCTGTAGCAATGCGTTATTTCATCATCTCTGATGCAAGAAATGGTGCTACGGTGGGCATCATTATCCCTAGAGAAACTCTCTCTCTCTTTCTCTCTTTCTTACACACACAAATGCAGTGACACAGTCATTCACGAGAGGTTCAGGTTGCATCTTGGCAAACACACCCTTCTATTCTGCCACATACACAAAAAGTGAATGACGAAGTAGTTGGGAAAAGTAAAAGAAGTTGGACTGGGCAGCGTCCGTCTCTCCTCCGTACGCATTTACACAGCAGCTTGAGGACAGTGTGTAAGGATCTTTAATTTTGATCTGTGGACTTTTAAGGAAGTGTGGGTTCAGCAATATAGCACAAGAGTTAATAAATTTAATAACAACAGAACTATTGTTTATCAACTTAGACTTTAGGTTCATGGTTCCATTTAGATGATCTAGATCATGGGTCACTAACAGGCGGACCGCGGTCCGGGTCCGGACCCAGAAGCTGTCCAATACGGACCCGGACCTACAGCCAAAACAAAAGGATATGATTTAAAACTTGACGAAGCGCTTCTATTTTACCGGTGCAGCTTTTGCAATATTTACGGTAGTGGTAGTGGAAACGCACAGACCAATTGCATGCGAGTTAAAACATCCCACGTGACACCACTCAGCCAATCAAGTCTGTGCATTCCTGGAGTAAACGCTGCGACTCAACAGCGCAAGACAGATGAGAGAGAATTAGAGTAAAGTTACACAGGAAAGAAAGATAGCGATACATGTAGAAAACAAAGGGAGAGAAACAGACGAGTGAGACGGAGAAAGGGAGAGAAACAGACGAGTGAGACGGAGAAAGAGAGAGAAACAGACGAGTGAGACGGAGAAAGGGAGAGAAACAGACGCGTGAGACGGAGAAAGGGAGAGAAACAGACGAGTGAGAGGGAGAAAGGGAGAGAAGCAGACGAGTGAGAGGGAGAAAGGGAGAGAAACAGACGAGTGAGACGGAGTGAGACAGAGAAAGGGAGAGAAACAGACGAGTGAGACGGAGAAAGGGAGAGAAACAGACGAGTGAGACGGAGAAAGGGAGAGAAACAGACGAGTGAGACAGAGAAAGGGAGAGAAACGGACGAGTGAGACGGAGAAAGGGAGAGAAACGGACGAGTGAGACAGAGAAAGGGAGAGAAACGGACGAGTGAGACGGAGAAAGGGAGAGAAACGGACGAGTGAGACAGAGAAAGGGAGAGAAATGGACGAGTGAGACGGAGAAAGGGAGAGAAACAGACGCATGAGACGGAGAAAGGGAGAGAAGCAGACGAGTGAGAGGGAGAAAGGGAGAGAAACAGACGAGTTAGACGGAGAAAGGGAGAGAAGCAGACGAGTGAGAGGGAGAAAGGGAGAGAAACAGACGAGTTAGACGGAGAAAGGGAGAGAAACGGACGAGTGAGACGGAGAAAGGGAAAGAAACTGACGAGTTAGACGGAGAAAGGGAGAGAAACGGACGAGTGAGACGGAGAAAGGGAGAGAAACAGACGAGTGAGACGGAGAAAGGGAGAGAAACAGACGAGTGAGATGGAGAAAGGGAGAGAAACAGACGAGTGAGACGGAGAAAGGGAGAGAAACAGACGCGTGAGACGGAGAGAGGGAGAGAAGCAGACGAGTGAGAGGGAGAAAGGGAGAGAAACAGACACGTGAGATGGAGAAAGGGAGAGAAACAGACGAGTGAGACGGAGAAAGGGAGAGAAACAGACGCGTGAGATGGAGAAAGGGAGAGAAACAGACGAGTGAGACGGAGAAAGGGAGAGAAACAGCCGTGTGAGACGGAGAAAGGGAGAGAAGCAGACGAGTTAGAGGGAGAAAGGGAGAGAAACAGACGAGTTACACGGAGAAAGGGAGAGAAACGGACGAGTGAGACGGAGAAAGGGAGAGAAACAGATGAGTGAGACGGAGAAAGGGAGAGAAACGGACGAGAGAGACGGAGAAAGGGAGAGAAACAGACGCGTGAGATGGAGAGAGGGAGAGAGGGAGAGAAACAGACGCGTGAGACGGAGAAAGGGAGAGAAGCAGACGAGTGAGACGGAGAAAGGGAGAGAAACAGACAAGTGCAACGGAGAAAGGGAGAGAAACAGACGCATGAGACAGAGAAAGGGAGAGAAACATACACGTGAGACGCCTCACACCTCCAGGGTTGGGGGTTCGATTCCCGCCTCCGCCTTGTGTGTGTGGAGTTTGCATGTTCTCCCCGTGCCTCGGGGGTTTCCTCCGGGTACTCCGGTTTCCTCCCCCGGTACAAAGACATGCATGGTAGGCTGATTGGCATCTCTGGAAAATTGTCCGTAGTGTGTGATTGCGTGAGTGAATGAGAGTGTGTGTGTGTGTGTGCCCTGTGATGGGTTGGCACTCCGTCCAGGGTGTATCCTGCCTTGATGCCTGATGACGCCTGAGATAGGCACAGGCTCCACGTGACCCGAGGTAGTTCGGATAAGCAGTAGAAAATGAATGAATGAATGAATGACCATGACCAAGCTTCACAAAGAGCTCCATTGAGTGTTAAGAACTTTTGGAGTGGAAGAACACTCCTGACTCTGACCCTGACTCTGACTCATCCACACTGAACTCCTTTGGGATGAACACAAACTGGAGCAGGAGCCTCCTCGACATCCCAGCATCCTTAACTCCTGATCCCATCAATGCTCTTATGCTCATACAGCTGAATAAACACAAATCCCCAAATAGACAAAGCTATCAGGGTTCAAGATGCTGATTGAATACTACCACCATGATGTAGATCATATCCTAATACAAGGTACTGTATATGGTAACTCAGGTAACCGCTCTATACAGCAGTGTGGAGAAGAAATGCATCTCAATACGTTGAGCCTGGAACTGGAATCTGAGTGAAATTGTCCAGATTATGTTACGGCATAAAAATATAAACAGATGCTCCATCATCTTCAAGTCAATAATACAAAAAAGTGCTTGCTACCATGAAATCATAGACTTAAGCCATTTTAGACTGGTCCAAAGCAGTGACACTGGAGACTCCTTCCAAAAATGTTGAAATAACATCCTCCTTATAGAAATCTTCCCCATATCCAGAAGTACATCCATCCATCCATCCATTTTAATCCGTTTATTGTTCCTCATACTCACATTTCCTTTCCTGGGAATAAGTCATAAAAACAGGATTGATTTAAAACCAGAACAACATCCTATTCCTAGCTTACTAGGTTGGGAAGATCTGAGTCTGTCATGATTAGAAGGAACCATAAGGACTTCAAACAAACCTAGAGCCTTATTAAGTACAGCTGGCTACACACTCAACGATTTTCAAGTCTTCACCAATTTTAAAAACACCGGAGACCAGAGACATGAGGACAGTTTCAACCGATTTTTAACATTACAATCCTCAGGTGAAATAATGACACATTGGTGATTCCACGGAGACAAGATTTCACAGAAGCTCGCATGATCAAACATGATTTCAGAAGAAAAACAGATATGGAGGACGATCAACGATGTCAGTGAGCTATCCTGGCATATGTTCTGTTTCTGCAGCGAAAGACAAAAAAAGAATATAGCTGAAATCTTGGGTGAGAAGACAGTATAGGTATAAATGCGGTCGGTCGGTCGGTGACGCTTCCTGGGCTGCTTGCTCTCACTGGATATTGTGGATACTCTGTCAGAGAGAGGGTAGTACGGAAGGTGGGCAATTGAGGGTAGTACACTGTTGGGCAATTGAGCAAGGCCCTTAACCTTCTCTGCTCCAGGAGCACTGTATCATTGCTGCCCCTAAGCTCCAACCCCAGCCTTCTCATTTGAGATACAGTATGATACAGCGCCCCTGGAGCAGAGAGGGTCAAGTGCCTTGCTCAATTGCCCAACAGTGGCAGTGTAGTGCTGGGGCTTGAACCCCTACCTTCTGAACTACCCTCTCTCTGACAGAGTATCCACAATATCCAGTGAGAGCGAGCAGCCCAGGAAGTGTCACCGACCGGATGTTGTTTAGATGTTTCACTTGATGATTATTCAGACAAATAATCGGTTATGACAATCCTTGAACCTGCCCAGAATCACCACACAATCGCTGGAGGGGGCAAATCGGGCATTAACTCATCTAGTATGTAGCTTGTCTAAGGGAAGTTTAGATGCTGGACATGTTTTGATGTTTAAACCTCAGGACGACCATGTTGCCATTTCTAGACCCTTGAGCAAGACCATCAACCCTCATTCATTCATTCATTCATTCATTCATTTTCTACCGCTTATTCGAACTACCTCGGGTCACGGGGAGCCTGTGCCAATCTCAGGCATCATGGGGCATCAAGGCAGGATACACCCTGGACGGAGTGCCAACCCATCGCAGGGCACACACACACTCACTCTCATTCACTCACACAATCACACACTACGGACAATTTTCCAGAGATGCCAATCAACCTACCATGCATGTCTTTGGACCGGGGGAGGAAACCGGAGTACCCGGAGGAAACCCCCGAGGCACGGGGAGAACATGCAAACTCCACACACACAAGGAGGCGAACGTGCTAACCACTAAGCCATCGTGTCCCCCGTAACCCTCACTCAGATGGATGTAAATGAGATAAATGTAAGTCACTCTGGATAAGGGCTGCTATAATACCCTCTAGCTGCTACACCAGAATGTAGCAGGTTCTGATATTGTGATTTAGTTTTAAGTTTCAAATGTATTGTCCTGTGCATAAAGAATGCTTTTAGTACTGTATATACAAAGAATTGTTGGTTGTGCAAAAATGTGTGCAGTCATAAAGTGGCATAACTAAAGATCTTGTATATTGTGATGAACATACAGCACAAGGACATTAGTATGTATTGACTCATATATATGTATCTCTCTCTGTTTTTTTTTCTTCTTCAGGACCGTACAACAAAAAAAGGACCTACCTGGTTTGGATCCCTCCATCACGGAACCATTATAGATCTGATTCTTGAATTCGGGCCGGTTGTCATTCATGTCGATGACGAAGATATAGAGGTCCACCGGCTGCTCCACCTGATTCCCGTTCATATCGACCGCATGAGCACGAAGCTGTATTAAAACAAATGGAACGATCCGTTTACAGTCGATAGACAGGAAGTCAGCATGAGCATCATGACATGTCCAACCTTTCTTTGTGGTGTTTAGTGTCACAGTTCCAAAAGGTCTGCTACATACTACAGTATGTGTATTGTAAAGTGGTAAAGTGAGGAAATGGTCAGAATTGTTTTTTCACTGAGACAGACGTTCCTCACGTTTTAATTTACACCCCGCCGTCTTCATTTTCTGTCCGTCTTATCGCACAATGACTCCAATTTCTGGGAATCAGAACGTTCAATATAAACACACACCAAACATAATAATGTTGCTTTACTCTGCTGGGAGAGACGTCTTGCTGAAACACCACGTTTGACTAATAACAGTGTGTTTATGATGCACACACACATAAAAATACAGTACATATATGCACAAATTTATCAATTTGCATTTTAATTGAAGTGAGAGTGATTAGACAGCGTGACTCGGTGTGTCTAATTGCGATGTTAGTGCAGCAGCTTTAACTCAGCCAGGGGCAGGGTATCTCCCCACACACACACACACACACACACACACACACACCACACAGACACACACACACCACACAGACACACACACACTTTTGCATATGTCTAGTTGCAAAAAAGAGTCTTCCAATCCTTTGGTTAACATCACATCTCTCTCTCTCTCTCTCTCTCTCTCTCTCTCTCTCTCTCTCTCTCCCTCTCTCTCTCTCTCTCTCTCACACACACACACATACACACACATAATGCAGACCAATTCAGGACAGATACTGGCTAACCTGATGGATCAAACTATGTGCAGTATAAAGTAAAATGATTGATACATCCATTTTGTCATCTGTTGCTGTTTTGTCGCTCTACATCACCCTTGCTTTTAATCTTGTCCTCTCTCTCTCTCTCTCTCTCTCTCTCTCTCTCTCTCTCTCAGGTTAATTTGACATTAGGTTTTCTCCTTGTACATCGTTTGATCTATTAGGGCAGCCAATATCTGTCATGTTTGTATGTGTGTGTGTGTGTATGCCTGTGTATGTGTATGTGTGTGCCTGTGTCTGTGTGTGCCTGTGTGTGCCTGTGTGTGTGTGTGTGTGTGCGTGTGTGTGTGTGCGTGCATGTGTGTGCCTGTGGGTGTGTGTGTGTTTGTGTGTGCGTGTGTGTGCATGTGTGTGCCTGTGGATGTGTGTGTGTGTGCCTGTGCGTGTGTGTGTGTGCCTGTGTGTGTGTATGTGTGTGCCTGTGTCTGTGTGTGCCTGTGTGTGTGTGCGTGTGTGTGTGTGCATGTGTGTGCCTGTGGGTGTGTATGTGTGTGCCTGTGCGTGTGTGTGTGTGTGTGTGTGTACACCTCCAGGGCTCAAGCTGTGATGTGGTAATTCAATAAGAGGGCAAGTCAGAGATTAGGCACACGTTTAAAGGAGAGGAAATGTAATTCTGTTCTGGAATTAAAGTTATTATCTTCAAACAGATGGAGGGATAGAAGAGGAGAAATAATACTGTCTGCCCTCCACCATCTCACATCATTGCACTGACGGATAGAGATTAGGTGTGTGTATCTCGCCCCGTCTGAGGACGGGGAAATATCTGTTTTATCAGGAAGTAACTCTATAAGATTTACAGAGCTACAGAGACCATGCCTCCTTCAGTCAGACTGAGCATTACAGAGACCACGCCTCCTTCAGTGAGACTGAGAGGTACAGAGACCACGCCTCCTTCAGTGAGACTGAGAGGTACAGAGACCACGCCTCCTTCAGTGAGACTGAGAGGTACAGAGACCACGCCTCCTTCAGTGAGACTGAGAGGTACAGAGACCACGCCTTCTTCAGTGAGACTGAGAGGTACAGAGACCATGCCTCCTTCAGTCAGACTGAGCATTACAGAGACCACGCCTCCTTCAGTGAGACTGAGAGGTACAGAGACCACACCTCCTTCAGTCAGACTGAGCATTACAGAGACCACGCCTCCTTCAGTGAGACTGAGAGGTACAGAGACCACGCCTCCTTCAGTGAGACTGAGAGGTACAGAGACCACGCCTTCTTCAGTGAGACTGAGAGGTACAGAGACCACGCCTCCTTCAGTGAGACTGAGAGGTACAGAGACCACACCTATTTCAGTCAGACTGAGCATTAGAGAGACCACGCCTCCTTCAGTGAGACTGAGTTACAGAGACCACGCCTCCTTCAGTGAGACTGAGTTACAGAGACCACGCCTCCTTCACTGAGACTGAGAGGTACAGAGACCACGCCTCCTTCACTGAGACTGAGAGGTACAGAGACCACGCCTCCTTCACTGAGACTAAGTTACAGAGACCACGCCTCCTTCACTGAGACTGAGAGGTACAGAGACCACGCCTCCTTCACTGGAATTAATTATTCCCAAATGAGTTTGTAGCATAAATTTGATTCATACTTGCGATAGCTGACATTTACCAAAACTCATACTTCCATTATTATTTTTCAAATTTACTTTTCATTCTTATTTTGGTTCCGTTTTCCTGTGTCTGCTAATCTATCTGAGAGAACGGGAAGCTGTTTAGATCGTCCTCATTATATCGATGTTGTTCCATTCTGGACGCAGCATCGTATGTTAATTAGCGTGCGCCATGTTCACCTCCTCCTGCTCCATGTTTGCAGCGGTTTGCGAGCGTGACAATGCTAATTACGCACTTAGCTCAGAGCCAGGATCATTTTCTGAGGACGGATAACAAAACAGTGACATCTTCACCACAGAAATGCACACATCAAGCATCAAAGGCCCTCCACATGGAGCCAAGAACATGACAGAACAACTGTTTGTTACCTGAGCTTCGACACGCTCGCACATCCTCGCTAACTACACTACCTTCAGATGCTACGTTAGCGCTCAGTTAATGAACAGCGAGAGACGATTTAACGAGTGTCAAGATAACTAATGAGGAATAAATCCTGACTTTCAACCCACGACTTCTGTCAGGGAAAAATCTAAACAATGTGCACGACAGATGGGTAAACATGTAAGCGTCAATGTGAGAGGTGACGATTTCCATTCGGAGTTTAGCTTCACGCCAGGATTTCTCACTAAAAGATGTAATCAAGAGTTACAATATTAACATAAAACTAGCAGGTTTTATTGCTTGATGAGCTTCTGCTTAGTAGGAAGAGCTTACGTGGTATGAAGAGCGCTCCTCTCTGTCCAGAGGCTTGGTGACGTACATCTTGCCTTTCTCTGGATCGATGTTGAACACTTCGTTAGGAGGCTGATCCGCTCCAACGCCCGTGATGCTGTATCTGATGTTAATGGAGCGATCTTTATCTGAACGGATCTGTAAAAGACACAAAAAGACATCTGTCACGTGGACTTCTTATTAAAATATTTAGACCCGTCCCAGTATCTGGATTTAAAGGCGGGGTCTCCGATTTTTGAGAAATGCTTCAGAAAACTGAGTCGGGCCGAATAATAAAAAAAAAAATCAAAAACAAAATTCTAAACAAACGTGTGGCCAATGAGCAGAAAGGGGCGGGGCTTGTCAATATGCAGCGGAGAGAGTGTTGAGTGCGCATGTGTGACATTAGCAGAAAGCGGTTTTAACATTGACATGGAGGATAAAAACAAAGAAAGAAAGCAAAGAAAGACTTACGATAAGGTAAGAAGTAGGACGTGTTAATATAGGATCAGCTTTCCAGCGCTGGAGAGAACTGAAGGAGCAGGAAGTTGGTCACATATTCACAGATTGGAGTTTCCTGAGTCAATAACTCCTGAGCTAAACGCTGTTACTACACAAATAACACCTCTTTTCTATCGTAGTAATGTAGAGACGCAGCTACAACCGCGTTTTGTGTAGTAACAGTGTTTAGGTCAGGAGTTATTGACTCGGGAAACTCCAATCTGTGAATATGTGACCAACTTTACTTAAGACGCCGAGGCGCTTTTTTCCTTCTCGATAGGTGAGTAACGTTGGTTTTGCTTTGTTACACAGAACTAATATATGTCTTTGTCCTTTACATGATTATGCTTGTGTGTCATTTTTGCTTGTTTGTTTATCTGCAATCGTATTGTTCTTCCCTTCAGCTATGATAAAGGCACATTTCTTTCCAGTAGTTGCCTGGGTTACGTATATATGTGTGGGCGGAGCTATCAATATAGGGGTGGGACCCATTTGGGTTAGGGGTGTGTTTCTTTTGGTGATTTCAAATATCAACATTGGCTTTCAAAAATCAGAGACCCTTCCTTTAATTCCAATTTGCCAGCCATTCAGTGGTCGGGCATTTTGTCAATTGTAAGAAAAATAAAACATGACAGAAGATTAAACATGATAGAACAATATAAATGCTATAAAAATGTGAAATTCTGTTTCATCTTCAGCGTAAAAGTAAGTTTTTGAAATAAAATCGATTTTTATTTGTATCCATTCGTGATAAAAAGCAGCTCTAAAGCATGATGCTACCACCACCATGATGCACTGTGGGTATTGGTGACTTTTTTTTATTTACTTATTATACCATTCAGAATAAGTTCCATCAGACCGTTACAAATTCTGCCACATGGTTTTGGGTTGGATTTACTCGAACTTGGATTTCGTCGCTGTCGGGCGGAAACCTCGTATGTCCAAATTTGGTCAATTTCATATTTTTTCACATATCGATGCTATTGGTCAGTCCCCACGTGGGTCTGTTATTTTTACAAGTTATTAACCAATCCAAAGTCTTGAAAATAGCTTGAGCGCAAATCTCATAACTCCATTGGACACTTCAACTGTCCACCTCTTCCTCACTCCGCAGGAGAGCTTCACGGCATATTTCTCCTCAAGAAGAGTCGCAACGAATCAACACGTCTTCTGAGGTAAATGTCTTCAAAACACTGGGCTCAAAGAAAAAAATCTTGACCCCCGCTAGTTCTGGTGCTCGTCTGAGGACAGGAATTTAGCGCAAGACAATCCACTGTAACGCGGACTAAACCCTGTGCACTGCAGATAAGGGACGGCGTTTTTTTAATTTCCTGAAAAATAACGGATGTGGAGATACGAGGATTCCGTCTGACAGTGACGATTTATTTATTTATTTGGCTTATTAAGTGCTTCATTTTTAAGACACATAACTTCGTACAAAGTTTGAATTTGATCCGAAAACATAAGGTAACTTAAAATACTAACACGAAACATGCAGCTTGTCAACATGAAACTCTGTAGAAAGCACCGATACTGGAGACTCCTTCCAAAAAACATCCCAATATTAGCAATTTGATTTAAAACAAAAACGTAACCCACTGTCCTGGAAAACGAAACAAGGCTTCACTGTGGTAATATTTCGGATATCTCCAGAGCATGATAATGCACAAGAGATGATAAGACACAGTCAGTTATTAAGAGACAACTACTAGGAGGGTATATGTGTGTGTGTGTGTGTGTGTGTGTAAGCTGTGTAACTCCTATAGGAGTCAGAATGTAAGAGTTTGGTATGGATTTGCGGGATTGTGTGATCATTTTATATGTCCGCGCTCCTCCCGAGGCCCGCAAGAGTCCATTAAGATCTGAGACAGAACACAATCAGCACAGCAATCACACACACCTCCTGCCATCCATCATTCTGCTTCTCTCTCCCGGCTACAGATGTCATTAGCACTGCACACACATACACACACACACACACACACAGTGTTATGTTCTCCAGAATTGGGACTACATCACATGAGAAATTCAATATCTCCATCTGGAGGAAATAAGCAGCGTCATTTTTCTTCTGTTTGGAGTTCCTGACAGTCAGAGTTCCCTATAGCGGATGCTCACATTGCAGAGCGTGTGTGTGTGTGTGTATGTGTGTGTGTGTGTGTTTGTGTGTTACTTAGACAAAACGCTCGTGCAGACGTTAAGAGCTCCGCATTACTGCTGTAATTAGACAAATGATGACGGCTGGATTTAAACGGAGTAACCGAGGAAACAGACGGTGAGTTTCAGCTCAGAATAAAGTGGCACTAACACGGTAGAGTGTGAATATGTTGGTAGAATATATTACAATATCATGGTTACGGTGTAGCTACACACACACCCACACACACAGACACACACTTTAAGACAAAGCGTTGCACACATAGCTGTTGTTTTTTTTTTTTACGTTACTGCACTTGCTCCCCATAAAATCTCACACTTCTTTATAGCTCTATTTAATAAGCAAATATATGTTTGGGATGCAGCCAAAAATTCTCACTTAATGTGCAGCAAACTATTTACTAGGTCAATATGTGATTTGGGATGCAGCCACTGGCTCTACTGTAATATTTAATAAAGGATAAGTATGAAATGTAGTATGAAGTGTTTACAGTATTATCACAAAATTGTACTTGTGTTTGCAATTTCCAATTCGGTATAAAATGTATATAAGGAAACAGTGGTGTTTAATTATGTACTAAAAATAAACACCCCACTGTATTTGTTTATGGTGCATGCTGGGATGGGGTTAAAGACCTGCTTCATTTCTTGAAGTTCTTGTTTGTTTATACAGATGCAGGGCTCTCAAGTTTTGAAGACAGGCAAGCGTGACATCTCCAACCCCCCTACAAAGTATTTGTTTAATTTCTATTTATTAATTTGTGTGTGTGTGTGTGACAGAGAGAGAGAGAGAGAGAGAGAGAGAGAGAGAGACAGAGCGAGAGAGAGAGAAAGAGAGAGAGAGAGAGAGAGAGAGAGCGCGAGATTATGACTGGTGGTGTTTATTGTAAGTGTTTGTTGCCTTTTTGGACTCCTTTATCATTTGTAATGTTGCTCCCATATAAAACAGTTCGGCTCAAGCCCAGACATTTTTAGGGTCATGATTAAGGACAATGTCCTGTCCAGAGACAAGCTGTTTCGTGTTGACGTTTTGTTCAAACCGACCATCGGAAATACCCTCTCTAATGAATATGTTTTTTTTTCATTAGTTGTTGCGTTAAATCTTACCCATATAGTGCTATTTTCTGATTGGCTATTGTGTAGCCTCTTTTTTTGATTGGCTGATAAGTGTCAGGCTCGACTAAGAACTGAGACACGCTTGATTCCTGCCCGGTTCCATAGAGACAGCGGTGCGGACTGATACATTTTGGGCGCTGCGGCTTATTAAATATATGATAAATAGTCAAAATGTTTTTCTGCGTGTGAAATACGATGTGTTTCGGGAGAACGTGAGAAAAGACCCAAATGCGTGACTGTCACTCTCAATGCGTGACACTTGACAGCCGTGCAGATGATAGAAATCATGCAAGCTCCATGTGGTTCACTTTATATTCAAATCAAAAATGATCAGGGATAGAAAATGAGGACCCTTCGCTTTATTGTAAAATATTATATGATCAACATAAATCAACAAAATGCTTTTTATTTCCACACTGAAAATGTCAATAAAATGGAAAGAAGAGAATTTTTAACTAGCTAGCACTTTGCTAGTCATAGAGGGGGACTAAAAGTGAGAAACTGATGGTGAGACTAAGTGAGAGATGGTGAGAGAGAGAGAGAGAGAGAGAGAGAGAGAGAGAGAGAGAGAGAGAGAGAGAGAGAAACAGAGAGACAGCAAGAAAAAAGAGGGGGAGACAGAGAAAAAAGACAGAGAGAGAGAGAGAGAGAGAGAGAGAGAGACAGAAAGAGAGACAATACAGACAGAGAGAGAGAAAGGCAGAGGGAGAGACTAAGAGACAGAGATAAAGACATAAAAAGACCATGAGCGTGAGAGCCAGAGAGAGAAAAAGAGAGACTGAGAGTAAAAGTGACAGTGAGAGCAGAAGGAGAGACTAAGAGGCAGAGAGAGACAGATAATGAGAGAAAGAAAAAGAGACAGCAAGAGAGAGAAGCAGAGGGAGAGACTAAAAGAATGAGAGCAAGAGACGGAGAAAGAGAGACAGTGAGAGTGTGTGTGTGTGTGAGAGAAAGAGAGAGAGTCTGAGTGAGTATGTGAGAGAGAGTGTGAGAGAGAGTGTGAGAGAGAGTGTGTGTGTGTGTGTGTGTGTGTGATGTTAGTTTAGGGCTGCTGTGTAATTTGCTCTCATTTCAGGGCCTTTTTCCATTTCGAGCCCACACCGTCTCCACCTGTCTGACACTCTCACACTATTAGAGATCAGACTCTAATGGAGCTCTTCACTGTACTGTACCTCTGTATAGAGACACTGTCCCAGTCTCCACCTGCACCTAAACACATGAGCAGGACTTTTAGTGTCTACCCAGCGTGCAGGCTTCAGCTCTGACATTCTGTCATTTTATTCACTCTTTCACAATATGTATTGAATATTAAAGAGCCGGATGGAAAACCTCACATTCTAACGTTAAACAGCTCGGAAACAAAGAAGCTCTAAATCCACTCAGCCTACGGTGTTCACACTGGGCCAAAAAGCCAGGTCACTTGTGTTCTGAGAGAAAAAATCAGTACATTAAAGACTCCAACTGCTTTCAGGTCATGTAGCCTGAGATTTCTAAAACTGTGCTGATTAATAAAAAGAGGACTGAAAAGAAAGAAAGACAATAAATCAGAATAATATAAAATTATATTTATAATAATATTTCAGGGGGGCACGGTGGCTTAGTGGTTAGCATGTTCGCCTCACACCTCCAGGGTCGGGGTTCAATTCCCGCCTCCACCTTGTGTGTGTGGAGCTTGCATGTTCTCCCCGTGCCTCGGGGGTTTCCTCCGGGTACTCCGGTTTCCTCCCCCGGTCCAAAGACATGCATGGTAGGTTGATTGGCATCTCTGGAAAATTGTCCCTAGTGTGTGATTGTATGAGTGTGTGTGTGTGTGTGTGTGTGTGTGTGTGTGTGTGTGTGTGTGTGTGTGTGTGTGTGTGTGTGTGTGTGTGTGTGTGTGTGTGTGTGCCCTGCGATGGGTTGGCACTCCGTCCAGGGTGTATCCTGCCTTAGATCGCATTATTTATTTATTTTTTTTAAAGACAATTTAAATTCTGTTCAAAATCCAGGAATTTCTCCACAGGTATGTGCTCTTCACATGTAAATATCATTTGTTAGATCATTGCTATGATTATGTGTGTTCAAAAAAATAAAAATAAAAATACATTCACCGTTGCCTGCCCTGTCTGCCTGAATCTTCAGGCACTAATTTAATAAACAGCTCAGAGGCAGAATTCAGAACTATTATTATTAACAAATTTAATTCCTCTTCCTTCATCTCTCTCCTCTCTCTCTCCCTCTCTCTCTCTCTCTCTCTCTCTCTCTCTCTCTCTCTCTCTCTCTCTGAGTTTTAATGGGAGTGGAAAAGAAGCAGAAAATCTAAATTAATTTAATCTGTCTGTGTGCAAAGCCCAGCATAAATCCCCCCTTTTTTAATACCATATAGTTTATGACTCAGGACACGATACATGTTCTGCTCTTTCCTCAAAAATTTCCACCCACTTTTGTGTGTGTGGTCTGGGGATTTTCGCTGTATTAATGTATGTCAAGAGATTAAGAATAAATAAATAAATAAATAAATAAAAACGGATGATGCTCTAAAATAAATTCAGATTAAATACTATAATATAAATATATTCCTTTTTTTGTTTTTGTTTTTTTAAATCACGTCTCAAATGATAGTGGAAAAAAATTGTGAATATTTGAAGGTTTACTTGGGATTTTGCTAACAAGATAACTCGAGGAAATAAATGACAAGAAAGAAAGAAAGAAAGAAAGAAAGAAAGAAAGAAAGAAAGAAATAGGGTGTTCATCTAGCTCAGAATTTCACCTGGTTACTCAACACCAGCTCCATCACTAAGAAAGCCCAGCAGCCCATCTCCCTCCCCCCATCCTGACTACGTTTTACAGAGGGACCATTGAGAGCATTCTGAGCAGCTGCATCACTGTCTGGTTTGGGAACTGCACCGTCTCGGATCGCAAGACCCTGCAGCGGATAGTGAGGACAGCTGAAAAGATCATTGGAGTCTCTCTTCCCTCTATCATGGACACTTACACCACACGCTGCATCTGCAAAGCCAACAGCATTGTGGATGACCCCACACACCCTTCACACACACTCTTCACCTCTTGCCGTCTGGAAAAAGGTACCGAAGCATTCGGGCCCTCACGATCAGACTGTGTAACAGATTCTTCCCAAAAGCCACCAGACTCCTTAATAACTGAACTGAACTGTACCGAGCACAACACACACACACACATATGCACAATCAACTGTATGGACTGCAATGACCTACACCAAATATACACTCTTCCATTATACATCCATGTCTACAGCACCATGATATAAAACTGTTTGCATGCTGTTTGCACACTGTTTTTGCTTTTTGCACATGCTGTCTTTCACATTTCAGTCGACTGCTGTTTTGCACAATACATTAAAATAACTCATATAACTGCTGCTATAACACTAATGTGTTCATTCCAGTATTTCTGCAGACACAATTTTGATTGAACCTACAGTACAGTATTTACTCTGGTCGACGCTGCTTTTGTGTACTGCCTTTTGTGTGATGTCTTGTATTTTTGTCTTTTGTCCTGCACCAGGTTGCACAGATGCACTTTATGTGGCTTGGACTACTTACTAAGTCCTTAGCTCTGTTTCTCTTTTATGTAGCACCCTGGTCCTGGAGAAACGTTGTCTCATTTCACTGTGTACTGCAACAGCTATATATGGTTGAAATGACAAAAAAGCTTCTTGACTCTTGACTAAACAGGGTGGAAAAAAAAAGACTCACACTTCATTTAGCATGTGTAAGGTAGCATGTTACAGCGTGTGGTATGACACCAAAAAATCCAAAACGATTAAGGACGAAAAGAAAAGAATATCTGTCGCTTCCCAGAAATGAACAGCTTTTTGCTACATTGCAAAAACATGCTAAAATAACTGCTAAACAAATTATGCTAGTTGCGTAACATAACTGATGTGTTCAGCTGTTGTTACTTTTATATACTGTAAGTAACTAGCGACATAAATCTACGCTGAAGTGACTGTCTGTTTGTTTTGGTGTTTAGCACTGCGTAGCTAAATTTACGCTATCGTGACATCTTCTGTGAAACAAACAAACAAAAAACCCAACAAAACACTGAGAAAACACACCACAATATCTTTTAGTGTTTGGTGTCTTTGTTATACAAGATGCTAGTCACATAACTGATTTGTTAAGCTGTTGGTACATTTAAATACTTTAAGTAATTAGCCACATAAAGCTACATTGAAATGACTCTCTGTGTGTTTATATATATATATGCTAAATGTATACATGTTCTGTGGCCCAAACAAACAAACAAAAAAACAAACAAAAAGCAACAAAACACAGTGACAACATACCTAGTGTTTAGTTAGCATTCCTGTACAAGTTGCTAGCTACATACTGTAGATTGTGTTCAGCACTGTTTAACTCGCCTACATTAACAGCTAACCTAACTGACTTGTGTTTAGTATTCACACTCTTCATTATTCCTTCACCAAAATAAAAATAAAGCATGTTTAGCTTCCTTAAATAAGTAGTTAGCTACATTGCTTACTACCTTTTGGTTCTATGCAAGTAACTAGCTAGATATTATTAGCTACACCGAGAAATGCTAACTGTTTTTCTGTGTGTTTAGTATTTATTAGCTTTATCTGAGTATTAAACAGCTTTTAGGCTACATAGGTGAACAAAAAATAACAGCAAGAATACATGCTAGGTGTACTAGGTAGCTAATTAGATAAGAAATGAACTACAACAAGATGATGTCTGGGGGCATGGTGGCTTAGTGGTTAACACGTTTGCCTCACACCTCCAGGGTTGGGGGTTCTCCCCGTGCCTCGGGGGTTTACTCCGGGTACTCCGGTTTCCTCCCCCGGTCCAAAGACATGCATGGTAGGTTGATTGGCATCTCTGGAAAAATTGTCTGTAGTGTGTGAGTGTGAATGAGAGTGTGTGTGTGCCCTGCGATGGGTTGGCACTCCGTCCAGGGTGCATCCTGCCTTGATGCCCAATAATGCCTGAGATAGGCACAGGCTCCCCGTGACCCGAGATAAGCAGTAGAAAATAAATGAATGAATGAAGATGATATCTGGTGTTTAGCCTGCTTGCTATCTAGTGGCATTTGTTTGAAGTAAAATACGTAAAGCACAACAGGAAGCACTAGTCCACATCAACTTGCTTTATTGGGTGGGGCTTTATGGAGGACATAAGGGGTGAAGGGTAAAGGGTAACTCTACTAGCAACTAATTCAGGATAAATTAGCTAGATTAACTACATCGCTTGTTGCTTTGGTGGCTTGAAATATATCCGATGTTATATGAGTTAAAGGAAATTATTTAAATAAATAAAACCATGTTGCAGGGATAATGTATGGGTTATATTACATTTACATGTATAAAAATCTGTTGTTTTTTTTTTTTAGCTGTTTCAAACTTTAGCCTGAAATTAGCATAAGGAAGAAAATCTGTTAAACTTCCATGCTATTTCACTATAATGCGGTTTTGGTGTGTGATTGGCACCTTTAGCTGATTATACACACACACACACACACACAGAGAGAGAGAGAGAGAGAGAGAGAGAGAGAGAGAGAGAAATAAACAGGCGAGACGAGTGTGTGCTCTCCTCAGGGTAATGAATGATAATTGATTCAGTTTGAAGAACATTAGAAGGAAAAGGCTCTCACCTCATCTCTTGCTCCTTATTAGAGAAAAGATGAAGAGCAAGAGGATGCACATGTGTGTGTGTGGGGTGTGTGTGTGGGTGTGTGTAAATGACTTATTTGTCACTGGATTGAAGCTAAATGTCTTTCGTTGCTGATGTTGTGTAAAGGCCATGGATTGATTGTATCATTCAGCACTGGTAGATTTTAGACACACACATACTGTACACACACACACACAGTGCTCAGTCACTGCCGAACAGAATGTCAGCGTTAAACAAGGTACAACATTGTGTTTAGTTTAGGGCAAAATGGTCCAATGAATATGCTTTCAGAAACTTCTAAAGGAACTGAAAAGCTAAGCTGTTGCTAACCTGACACTATCCTGATGCTATCCTGGCGCTAACCTGATGCTAACCTGTTGCTAACCTGACACTATCCTGATGCTATCCTGGTGCTAACCTGATGCTAACCTGATGGTAGCCCGACACTATCTTGACTAACCTGATGCGATTCTGAAGCTAACTTGATGCCAACCCGTCGCTATAATGCTTCTTACCAGATCTTAACCTGACTCTAACATGTATCTCACACATTCAGCAAGAAACGCATCAGACTGCAGATTAGCTCAATGCTGTTAGCTGGTGGAGTTTGTTAGCAATTGATGCTAGGTGTGTGGTGATGCTGAATAGCTCTGCGCTAAACCTCCACTTTCACTTTTACTAACAACAACAACAGTTTCATGCTACATTTAGCCTGGTTGCCTAGCAACAGAATGATCATCACTCTTGATTTTATTTTATTGTTATTTTTACTGTTTTCTATTGTATTTATAATAAATCAAATGTATTCATAATTTTATTTTTTTTTTGCTCTTAACTAGAGTTCTTTCTTTCTTTCCTTCTTTTCACTATATAGATATTAAAAAGTCATCTTTCTCTCTCTCTCTCTCTCTCTCTCTCTCTCTCTCTATCTATCTATTCATTTCTTTCCATTTCTTGATTTTCTTTCCAATGCAACACAGTGTTTAAATTCTCGACTTTTCCTTATTGTCCTCCTCAGTTCTTTCAGCCTCTGTAGAAAGTTTTTTTTATCTGTGCTCATTAACAGTTTGCCAACCTGTAATCTCCATCTAGAACTGTATGAAAATTCCACTCCAGATGGTGAGGACCATGAGTCCGTGGATCTAACCCATGTGTCAGCCGTCTGCACACGGCAGCGAGGTCGCTTCACACTTATTATTATCTGAGTTCTGAAAGCGACAGATGCTCTGCTGCGTCTTCATCATCCAGAGTCGCAACATCCTGCATGATTTCCGCTGCAGAACTTCACTGTTAACACCGGAGACGACGATGAAGACAGTCGCTACGTGGAAGTGACATCACCCTTCCTGTTTCTCCAGATGGTGTGAGGCACCGTTACAGCACTGCTTTTATTTCTCCATCACGAAACGCATCATCCTTCAGTTCCATTCTTACTGGCTAACATTAGCGAGGATACGAGGCACGTAAGACATGTTAAGTGCTAGTCATTAAATAACCATCAGATTACAGATTAGCTCAATGCTATAAAATGGTTGTTTTTTGTTAGCAGTAGATGCTAGGTGTGTGAAGTGATGCTGAATATCTTTGAGCTAAACCTCCACTTTTACTTCTACTAACAACAACAACGGTTTCATGCTACATTTAGCCTGGTTAGCTAGCAACAGTGTGCTCTTTCTCTCTTTTTGCTTCAATGTTTATTTTGTTTTATTTTATTACTTTAATTATCTAAAGTGCTTTCATTCAGTCTTAATTTTTTATTCTTTTATCTTTTTTTACTGTATAAATACTAATAATGTATTTTTCTTCTCTCTCTCTCTCTCTCTCTCTCTCTCTCTCTCTCTCTCTCTCTCTCTTTCTCCTGTATAGATAGAATGTATTATTATTCTATCCTCTTTCTTTCTTTCTTTCTTTCTTTCTTTCTTTCTTTCTTTCTTTTTACAGAAGTTAGAGTTTGCTTCTTTAGTTCTGTGTACGCTAATATGCTATCGTAGCAGAACTAGCAGCTATTAGTTTAAAAGTTGAATCAGTTTGAGTGACTAAACAACTAAAAATAAATAAAAAAGTATTTTTTCTATGCTTTGCTACATTAGTACATAAGCATTGGCCTTCAACACAATTAAAGATTTAAACTCCAGCCACGAAACATGAGCAAGAGAAAGAGAGAAAAGGATGGAAAGATCAAAGAAAGAAAGAAAGAAAGAAAGAAAGAAAGAAAGAAAGAAAGAAAGAAAGAAAGAAAGAAAAG
Source organism: Tachysurus vachellii (assembly GCF_030014155.1). Classification (NCBI taxonomy): domain Eukaryota; kingdom Metazoa; phylum Chordata; class Actinopteri; order Siluriformes; family Bagridae; genus Tachysurus; species Tachysurus vachellii. The sequence continues at coordinate 2,453,626 of NC_083478.1, read as the reverse complement.
GATGGAAAGATTAAAGAAAGAAAGAAAGAAAGAAAGAAAGAAAGAAAGAAAGAAAGAAAGAAAGAAAGAAAAGGATGGAAAGATTAAAGAAAGAAAGAAAGAAAAGGATGGAAAGATCAAAGAAAGAAAGAAAGAAAGAAAGAAAGAAAGAAAGAAAGAAAGAAGGAAGGAAAGAAAATGATGGAAAGATCAAAGAAAGATAGAAAAGAATGGAAAGATCAAAGAAAGAAAGAAAGAAAGAAAGAAAGAAAGAAAGAAAGAAAGAAAGAAAGAAAGAAAGAAAAGGATTTAAAGATCAAAGAAAGAAAGAAAAGGATGGAAAGATCAAAGAAAGAAAGAAAGAAAGAAAGAAAGAAAGAAAGAAAGAAAGAAAGAACAGGATGGAAAGATCAAAGAAAGAAAGAAGGAAAGAAGGAAAGAAAGAAAGAAAGAAAGAAAGAACAGGATGGAAAGTTCAAAGAAAGAAAGAAAGAAAACAGAAACTTGCTCACAGTAAAATTAGCATGTGTAAGTAGCATGTTACAGCGTGCGATCTGACACCAAAGAATCCAAAATGATGAAGGATGAAAAGTAAAGAATATCTGTCGCTTCCCAGAAAGGAAGTGGAACAGTGAACAATGTCCTCAATTACTGCATTAACACAACACTTTTTTAACAGCTCACACACACACACACACACACACACACACACACACACATTTAGTAGAGCTCCAATTAAACAACGCAGGAATGTTTCTTCTTCACCCTCCATTGGCCCAGGCTAACTCTCACAATCTGACTATAAATATCTGATAAATTCTCAATCAAAACCTAACTGGATTCAGATAAGGATTAGATTATTGCCAGTCAAGCAAGACAGCAAACAAACCAGCTGGCAGAGATAGCAGGGGTACAAGCGGCGTAATCACCCGACATCCTATTGGACTTCAGTGACCTTCTAAACATTTCATACATGTTCTTCTTTTCATACATGTTCTTCTTTTTTGACTTTGTCAGATGATTTTTTCAGCCCATCCCCTCATCTAGCCTTTGTCCAATCACATTTCAGCACACGTATTCCTTCATTAAAATTCAATTCATTTTTTGTATAGCACTTTTATCAATTCACATTCTTTGAAAGCAGCTTTACAGAAGTACAGAAACAAAATAAAAATGTTAAAGTTTAAAATGTATTTTAAAGTTAATATTTATCTCTAAAAATTATCCATAATGATCAAGCCTGAGGTGACGGTGGTGAGGAAAAACTCCCTGAGATGATATGAGGAAGAAACCTTGAGAGGAACCAGACACAGACGTGAACCTCATCCTCATTTGGATGACACTGGACAGGAAATAATGTAAATATAAATAATGTTAATCTAAATAATGTCAATGTAAATAATGTTAATCTAAATAATGTAAATGTAAATAATGCCCTTTTAACAAAAGTTTATAAATGTGCAAAAAATTAAATTGACCCCATTAGTTCCTTACAGATTTTGGGCTTTTCCTACTGATTAAATGACTTTCCTTTTTTTTTTCCTGTATGTCCTCAAAATAGTCTGAGAGACACTTATCTAAGACAGCTTTTGTTGTTTAATGATTTATTACTTCTTTAGTTTATATCAATTTCTTATTTAAAATTTCCTACAACAACCTGCTAATGCTAACAATACATCTCTCTCTCTCTCTCTCTCTCTCTCTCTCTCTCTTTGTCCCTCAGCGTAGCCTCTTTTTCTCCATTTTTTATTCAATCATGTATCATAATCTTCAAGCAACAGACAGTTTGACATTTCCCAGGTTGGGTTCTCGAGACGGCTGCGCGCTTCTGTCTTTTTCTATCATATTTAGATGTACACACTTGTCCTACACAATGACAAGCTTTCAGGAAAGACAGAAGAAGAGAGAGAGAGAGAGAGAGAGAGAGAGAGAGAGAGAGAGAGAGAGAGAGAAAGTGAGGAAGTAGAGTTCGAGTTGGTGGAAGTATAAAATCCCCTCATGGACACCGTGTTCTTCCTGCACTGACGCTGATGTGCTCGACGTACTGTAGAGATTTAGCCTTTAGCTTCATGCTGTAGCAGATCGTGCTGCAACAGGAAGTGCTACAGGAAGTCTGGTCTGACTGATCGTCTTTAATTACGGCAATACTTCATATATTAAAACGACTCTAGCTATGACAGACAGACAGACAGACAGACAGATAGATAGATAGACAGACACACAAATACACAGAGACAGACAGTTATACACAGAGAAATTGATAGATAGTCAGACAGACAGAAAGCTTGATAAGACAAACATTGGATATTCTAATCTAGTTGTAATGTGTGACGTATTGCACACTAAACGACCATCTGTTTCTCATTAGTCACAAAGGCAGATGATTTATGATTTACTTCACACACACACACACACACACACAATATATGTGTGTCTATTTTTTTAATCTACAAAAAGACACCTCTATCTATCTATCTATCTATCTATCTATCTATCTGTCTGTCTGTCTGTCTGTCTGTCTGTCTGTCTGTCTGTCTGTCTATCTATCTATCTATCCATTTCTGTCTGTCTGTCTGGGAGAAAAATAAAGAAATACACAGATTTACCTCACACCTGATTGGCTGATTGATAGTAAATAAGGACCACTAGAAGCTCTGCCCTCTTCATTACTGTGTAATGATTTGTTATTAGTGTTCCTTGTCACAGCTGATGACCGTCCTGCATTTTCTCTGAATCCACTCGGCTTTTCCGAGTACCAAAGACAAACAGCACGGCGGCTAAATCTGCTTCACTCAAGACTCCTTGCTCTGCTGCGCTCACAAACACAAGCGTGCAGAGAAATACACTTTAAACATGAAGACCACTTTCTGATAGCTACAAGATCAAATCCTGTGTGAAGTGTAAATGTGCAGAATGTGCAGTTCTGTCTGAGTTCTCACAGCTGATTCTTTCCTCCATTACACTGGGACGTGTGTGTGTGTTTGTGTGTATTTGCGTGTGTGTGTTGCATATAAGATTAGAGTGTGTACAAGAACGATAGGGAGAGAGAGAGGGAGGAGGATAGGTTTGATGTCCACTGGATGGGTGACAATGCTAATCCATAGTTCGAGCCAAAGCTTCTCTACAGGAGCCAAGCTACACCTTCTGTTAGCGTAGCAATTCTGGCTAACGCTAATTTCTCCAAACGCACGCTTCTCCAAGGACGCACCTGGACATGCAAAGCTGACCAAAAGACAGCTGTCACTGTGATAAACGAGCTGGATATAACAAATACACACACACTCACATACACACACACACACACAGAGGTTTACCTTCAGGCGTTTAGGAATCTGGAGTGTAAAACACACAAGATGAATAATATAATAATGAATGAGAATTTGTATTGCCTCTTATGCTAAAAATTCTCCTCAGATATGTTCAGAGATGTGTCATTAATTCTGGTTATTAAATTTTTAAACTCGTGACCTCTTTTAGTAGTAACTTTTACTAGCAACATATCTGAACAAACCTAATTTAGCCTTGTAGCTAAAGCTAGCAGTTTTGTAGCTAGGTCAGTTGTTTAAAGGTTTCTTGTTTCATGGTTGCCTAGAAACAGTGTTCTCACGCTGACTGTTCAATCTGTTTTAATCCAAATTCAATTTCAACGCTAAGAAGTCTGTCTCTGTAAACTAAATGCAAATGTTAATATAAAATATTAAATATTTACACAACTACTAGTTAAGCTGTAGATAAATTCACAAAAAAATGATGAAATTTGAAATCTAATTGTCACACACACAAAAAAAACAACCAACCAAACAAAATATTATGATTTGAGGGAAATTAATAATAATTTTTGACAATCTGCGTTGCTTTAATTTTTTATGTGAATATGCAGTCGTCATTTTTTTTTCTGAACACAGCAAATTTTTTCACATTTTTAAAAAATATTTCAAAGCCCATAGGAAATAATTGACTGTAGAATTCTTTGGCTTTAGCTACATTAGCGTCATAGCTTCAATTTAAATTCAAAGCAGATTTAAGACAGCACGGTTTTCGATAGCGTTAACGTATAGCTAGTTTTTGCTTGTTGCCAGGCAACAGCATTCTTAATGTATATTATGTGCTGTTTGAGCACAACAGCTAGCTACACAGCTTCTGGCTAGTTGCGGATGATATGCTCAATTATAAAAGCTAGCAAACTTTGGAATTATATTATATTAAATTCTGTTGTAGCATTTCATGAACAGTATAAAGTCCTGGCTGAGCTTTGTCGGACGTATGGTAAGAGGGGAAAGAGTGTAATTTTCTAGACATTTCCGCAGAACAATACGGCTGAAATGTCGCCTGAGCGGACATTTCCACAAAAGAAAACTATATGCGAAGAAAATAAATGTTTTTTCTCTCTCAGCAGAATCGTTAAACCATGCGAACGTTTCATTTGTGAGAAGACGTTATTGTTATTGGAGTGCGGCTCTCTGTCCTCGGCTCACACTTATCGTCTTATTTCCATCTCTATCTTCCTTCCCTGTTCAGTGCAATCCCCGATGAAGTGGCTGTGGGGCATTGTGGGTAATTATCGTTAACCTAGAGTCGGATCTATTATATTTACATGAGGCGCACTGGCACTGACACTGACACCGACACTTTCCTTTCTAAACGACTCCGTAAATCGGATCAGATCTCTCGGCAGCAGCCGGATATCCGTTCGCTTTGTGATTCTCCTCCAGGGAATGGAGTGAATAAAACAAAATAAAGAAAGAAATAAATTAAGTAGGAAATAAAGTAAAGAAATAAAGTAAAAAAAAAAAAAAGAGTCTCATCTCAGCCCCTCTTCGCGTCAGGACTTTCTCTGCTTTTCTATCCTGTCTACATTTCCTCCTTCAATTATTGCCCTTTATTCTCCTGACCCTCCGCCGCCACCTCCGCCGCCGCTACCAGTGCAAGTGTTTACAAAATAATGCATCATATTTATTTGTGTACTTTCTCAGATAGACACTTCAAATCATGCACGATTTCCATATATTAGGCGAAGCAGCGCGCTCCGGCTGCGTCCTAATGCGATTTCAGTAAAGTGATGCCGACTCTCATTAGGAGTCTCCTCAGGAGTTCTCTCTTTCACGTCTCCAGGCCACACACTCGAGTCACTGGAATATATTGTTGTCGTTCTTTCAGCTGCTCCCTGTTCGGGGTCGCCACAGCCGATCATCTGCTCTGCATATTTGATTTTTCACAGGTTTTTACACCAGAAGCCGTTCCTGACACAACCCTCCAGTTTTATCCAGGCTTGGGACCGATCCAGATCCAGACCGATGGGATCTACTTAATGACTGGAGGGAAGACAAGAGCGAACTACAGGTTCGAAAACACACAAAGGAAGACAAAGGGATGTGGTAGCTCAGTGGTTAAGGTGTTGGGCTACTGATTGGAAGGTCATGGGTTCGAAGCCCAGGTCCACCAAAGACACTTCCTCCTTTTTATCCATTTCTTGTCATACGTAACGTTAGTTCCTGTTTGTCTCTTCCTGTTTCCTGTCTTTGGGTAATAATAAGTTTCTCCTGACACCAGAGACTTGAGCTGTGAATATTTATGCATATAAAACATTAGCAGATGGAAACACATGACATGACAGCTTTCTTTCGTTTCGTTAAGATTTCCCAGTTTGAATGAGTCAGTCAGTGTGGTGGTGTTTCAGTTCGTCTGCCAAAGAAACCCTAGCAGCTTGAACGAAATGTTTCACACACGTTTATATAAACTAAGAAGCTAATTAAGCCACTGGCGATAAATTCCAGTGACGTGAGCTATAATAAAGGCTTAGCACAAGGATATGGATATGAATTCTCGCTCATCTCCCGCTGTGATAAGGCACCGTGTAATTATTTACCACTTTCCCCATCTTTTCCATTTGAAACGCCAGCACTAATTCGGAACTAATTGGAGAGATAAAGTTCAAATCCAGCTCCAAAGTGAAAAATAAATATAAACAGCAACCTTCAAATGGAGAAAATAATTGCGCTAATTTGATTAGAATCAGACCGTTTGTTTTTCATCCTTAATGCCGAAAGATAAATGAGAGACGAAATGGAAGCTGTAACGAGGAAGCAATTACATTGATCAAGTTAATTTTCTTTTTTCTCAGCCGGAAATTTGTTTTATGTTCGGTTTTATTGATATTGACTGGCATGCTAATGAAAAATAATTTCGCCTCAGACTCGTGGGAAGTCTAACGCCGACCTCGCAGCCGTTCGCCGCAAGATGCATCATCCCATTAAGAGTAGCTCATGTTTACACGAAATAAAGAGCAGTCTCTGAGATCGACTGAAGAAACGAGCAGACGAAAAACGTCTGAGTGTGAACAGGAAGAAAACAAAAGAATATGAGCATAAGCTCTGCCCCCTTCGCTCAAACTTCAACAAACACAACTGTGTATTTGTTCGAGCAAATTCGAGCAAACGATTCAAGCCATAGTTCACATTCTCACCTGCGTACCTTTTCTACACCTGAACGCTACACGTCAAATCTCAAGCTTCAAACCTCAAGCTGCCACGTTCTTGTAAAATATTTCAAAATTTCGTTTGAAATTTTCCAGGAAGTGTATTTTTGACACTTATTTGGTTTTCCCCCACAGAAAAAAAACAAAACAAACATTCAAAACATTCATCATGGCCGGTTTGAATACTACATTAGAGTTTTTTAATCATTTTCCTGTCAGGATTTAACAAATTTTGAAATCAAAAATCGAAATGAACACAAAATCAATCAGAATCTATGAAACTGCCTTTTTTTTTTTGGAGGAGTTTAAAACAAGAATCCTGTGCTTGTGATTTTCACAATTCAAAAATTGAAAAACAAAAAACAAGGTGGGGGCACGGTGGCTTAGTGGTTAGCACGTTCGCCTCACACCTCCAGGGATGGGGGTTCGATTCCCGCCTCCGCCTTGTGTGTGTGGAGTTTGCATGTTCTCCCCGTGCCTCGGGGGTTTCCTCCGGGTACTCCGGTTTCCTCCGCCGGTCTAAAGACATGCATGGTAGGTTGATTGGCATCTCTGGAAAATTGTCCGTAGTGTGTGATTGCGTGAGTGATTGAGAGTGTGTGTGCCCTGCAATGGGTTGGCACTCCGTCCAGGGTGTATCCTGCCTTGATGCCCAATGACGTCTGAGATAGGAACAGGCTCCCCGTGACCCGAGGTAGTTCGGATAAGCGGTAGAAAATGAATGAAAAAACAATCAAAAAAAAAAAAAACGCTTTTATGGATGTAACAATCACACAGATCTCCTGGAGGAAGTGATTCGTATTTAAACTGAATTCTTACTGTATGGATTTGTGAACATCGGTGAAACAGCTGATAGAAACGGTTCGGCTTTGCGGCATGTGCCCCTGTGGATGGGCCATAGTTTATTTCTTTTTTCCAAGTGAAAAGTTCTCCTACAATTTAACCTCCAAAACATTTCTCTTCTTAGCTTTTCGACATCACATGAGCTCAGGCTAATGTGTCCTTCCAGGAAGAAGCCTTTTTAAAAAAAAAATTATAATAAAATAAACACTCTGCTCATTACCTGAGCAAGAACGGTCCGCTCGCACAGACTGAGTTTTTTTTACAGCAGCTTAATAGCAGCTCTGTGTACTTTTCAGATAACCAAACGCTCATCAACAATGACTTAGCGCTGCCATGTGACTGCCTTTGATTAAAACCAGTTTACTTTAGCGTTAAATATTTCATTTGCCTTTATTACACGTCTCCCAGACGTCCCAGAAATCTGTCTTCACACAAATAAATAGTCTTAAAAGTGTGTTCTCTCTTTTTAGTTTAATGCACAGCACTTCCACTCGTAGTGATGCGTTTTTTCTTCCTTAAGTAAGCGTTCGGTCTCGACTCGACGAGGGTGAAGCAGAAATCCCGAGGGAACGAAGCGTCACCTTTTCCCGTCTCGCATTTCCATAGCAGCCGTTTTCTTTTAATTCAACACTTATTCCAACTTCTTATCCTCATCTTTATTTATAGATGATGTTTCTCACTTTTTTGTTCATTTATTCACATTTTATTTAATTAGATTTTTTTTTCCATTGGTGAAAAAAAATCACATTGTCCCGTGATGTGACTTTCTCGTTTCAGAACAGAATGAGTTACAATACATGAGATTTCTGTTGAGACTAAAGAGAACACACCTATGCTCCAATTTTGTTTTCTACTCACAAGTATGGCTTTCTGTCTGTCTGTCTGTCTGTCTGTCTGTCTGTCTGTGAGCACCGAGCATCAATGTTTGCTTTACACTTCAGTGTCCCTCGTCTCTCATTTCTGTTTTCCTTCCTTCAGAATAACAGCCCAGTTCAGACAGGGTCTGAAAGTGCTTCTTCACAATGGACCACTCGGAAGTGTGTGCGCCTTCGGAAACTGAAATGGACTCAAATTGGAACCTAAAAGCGACGTGAGTTTTTTTCCGCTGTCCTCATACGACAGAGCAGCTTCTGATATCTTCTCTCGACCCGAACATAACAGCTTTCCTGACGTCGATCGTTTTCATGTAGCAGCACGTCGTGCAGACGATAATTGCTGACGATAACGTTGTCCAATAAAATATATCACAGAATCGTTTCTTTATCTAATCATAAAAAAAAAGTTTGAACCTCATAGATACCTCAGTTCCAAGCCTCTTAAGGTAAAAACCAGGGCTCGTATTCATAAAGATTTTTAGTGTGAAGAATTTTTCCTAGTGATGTAATTCTGAGAAAATTCTTACAAATGTTGGTGTTTTTCCTTAAAATTAAAGAGAAGATCCTAGTAAAGAGAAAAGTTCTTCATAAAGCATCTTAAAAGAGCTCATAAGGTCAGAAAGTGTTAGGAGTCATGAGGAGGACTTTTAATAGGATTAAGAGTTTCTTTATCAGATGAGAAAATGACTGAAAGGTGAAAAGAGAGAAGAAATGTGTTGTATACAATATTTAATAATGATAGTAAGTTAATAAAATGCTACAGATTAGATCATGTAGGGATTATTTTTGTGACCAATCAGATTAGAGCTCACATCTGAAACACAGAGCAGAAATTACATAGCGGCAGAACCGATATAATTTATTACATTTATAACATACAACGAAGGAAAACGAACAATAGAATACGTATTAACACCTTCCGACCAATCAGAAGTGAGAACTATGGTACAAATTTAGATACTAACATGTGTTTTTTTTTTCTCATTCAGCTCGTTACTTCTTCGGCAAGATTAAAGGTGGGGTCTCTGATGTTTGAGAAATGCTTCAGAAAATGAGTCGGAACGACAAATAAAACAAAAACAAAACAAACGTGTAGCCAATGAGCAGAAAGGGGTGGGTCTTATCAAAATGCGGCGTAGAGAGTGTTCGGTGGGTATGTGTGACATTAGCAGAAAGCGGTTTTAACATTGACATGGAGGATAAAAACAAAGAAAGAAAGCGAAGAAAGGCTTACGATAAGGTAAGAAGTAGGACGTGTTAATATAGGATCAGCTTTCCAGCGCTGGAGAGAACTGAAGGAGCAGGAAGTTGGTCACATATTCACAGATTGGAGTTTCCTGAGTCAATAACTCCTGAGCTAAACACTGTTACTACACAAATAACACCTCTTTTCTATCGTAGTAATGTAGAGACGCAGCTACAACCGTGTTTTGTGTAGTAACAGCGTTTAGCTCAGGAGTTATTGACTCAGGAAACTCCAATCTGTGAATATGTGACCAACTTTACTTAAGACGCCGAGGCGCTTTTTTCCTTCTCGATAGGTGAGTAACGTTGGTTTTGCTTTGTTACACAGATCTAATATATGTCTTTGTCCTTTACATGATTATGCTTGTGTGTCATTTTTGCTTGTTTGTTTATCTGCAATCGTACTGTTCTTCACTTCAGCTATGATAAAGACACATTTCTTTCTATTAGTTGCCTGGGTTACGTATGTACATGTGGGCGGAGCTATCAATACAGGGGTGGGACCCATTTGGGTTAGGGGTGTGTTTGTTTTGGTGATTTCAAATATCGACATTGGCTTTCAAACATCGGAGACCCCACCTTTAACTGGATTCCTTTTGCCATAGAAGATATATTTAATAACATGAAATTATATAACAAAATCTAACACTTTAAAACAAAAGTTTTATAACATTACCGTAACTTTAAGACCTTGTCTGATGTTTCTGATGTCAGAATAGATTAAAAACAAGAGCCTTAACAAGATGATTATTAAGGTATTACGATATTAAGATATGTGTGACAGTGCTGTAAGAAAATGCTCATCCACGATGGAAGAAATATTACTTTAAAGAAATTTTTAATAATTCATTTATTTAATTATAAATGTTTTGTTTTAATTATTAATTAATTTGCTCTCTGTCGAGGTTTCAGACTGAAAATCCCTGTGCCAGGAATTTTCTTCCATGCAGCCAAGAGCTTTATAAATGATCCATTGCTGCTTTTAAAAATACATCAGCGAAGGATTTTCATATTAATAAAGAAATTTCTAACCATGAAGTGTGTATGTGTGATTGTGTGTGCCCTAAAACAGGAACACAAACACAAACACACACTCACACACAGCTAGCGGCTGCATTAATCTTCACCTTGTTAAATAAACACGCAGACGATCTGTGCCAGGAAGCTGAAATCCAAACACACATCCGTGCCAGTTTGGACCAAACATTCTACCAAGGTGTCCAGTACATGAGGGTGAATCTGATCAATGTATAAATATCATCCATATTACTTTTTTTTCGCCAGTAAACTCACCAGTAAAGTCGTCTAGTAACTGAGAATATATGAAAGTTTCCACATTTTGAAAAATACCCATGATGCTTTCAGACATGAGCTGCAAGTCTGGAGAAGTGATGACGCTGAAGAAAATTCATAAACCTCTTTGTAAAACCTTTCATCATGTGATCTGGTCACTGAGACTAAAATGTGTTCATGTAGATGACTGAACGTCTTCCTCGTGTCTCACTCAACAGTGGTGTTAATATGAAGCTCATATGAAAGTAGACACTCAGGACTTTAAGAATTTGTAGAGTTTCATCACTATTTCTGTTTTTTCTCCACACAGATGTTTGTATCTTCAAAGTAAATGTTGATATCAAACCCATTTCTGTTCTCTGAGATGCTCCGAGTTTTTGTTCATCTAAAAAGCAGCTCAGATTTAACTTCAACACTGAATTTCAGTGTAAGATTGTAAGCTCGCACTGAAAGCTGTCAAACTAGCATCAAACTAGCATTATAGTAAACACGCTAACACTCAAACTAGCATAATACTGAAGAACTAACATCAAACTAGCATTTTAGTAAACAGGATAACACTCAAACTAGCATAACACTGAAGAACTAACATCAAACTAGCATTAAAATCAGGATAACATTCAAACTAGCATTATATTAAACAGACTAACACTCAAATTAGCATCGTCATTGGTTAACACTCAAACTTTTGGGCCCTTGAGCCTCTCTTCTCTGCTCCAGAGTTTTGGGCACAGAGTTTCTCCAGAGTTTCTGTGCTTTGGGGGACATCATATGTGTCGTCCCCAGTAATAAGAGCTTCTTCTTCTTCTTCACAAAAAGGTGAACACTATAACTAGCATTATATTTAACAGGCTAACACTTAAACTAGCCTAGAAACCAGTCTACAACTCAAGCTCAACTTAGCATTATATTCATATGGAGTAAGTTATTTAGTTATTAAAACATAATAACAGATGAAAGAATTTCACTCTGGATGAGAAGAAAAATGAAATTCAACACTACAGACGCTGCATTTGGCATCTACTTGATAAAGCTCCAAAAGAAATTGATACATCAGTTTTCATTCCTTTTCTTATGAGATGCAAAAGAAAAAAAAATGTAGAAGTTGGTGTACATTGGACACGGTTCAGCTAATCTCGGGATGCTGTTTACAGATCTGATTTCCTGGAACTGGACTCCCTTCCTCTCTCTGGATCTCAGATTCTTCCAGCAAATTGACTGCCAAATACGGGCCTCGAGGATTCCTGACTCATGTCTCCATGTTGAAGCGTATGAATTATGTACCGTTGAGCCGCTGTTAACCATCTACAGACTTCTCCTGAGCCAAGCGTGTTTCAGGAGGGAAATGTGTTTGTCCTTATTTAGCACCATGAAGTGTACCATATGGAGAGAGCGGCGGACAAATGAATGGCTGGGCAAAACATAAATAAGGGCTTGCTGTATCTTTTTGGGAACGTTTTAGAGACAGGAGTTTTGACTTTATTGTTTGGAAACGAGACAGACAACATAAATAAATAAGGACAAATGGAAGAAAAGCAGACGGTAAAACAATACGAGTGCAACAAGGCAGAAGGGAAACACACACGGCTCTGCGAATTTCTCGTTTGCCTTTTTTGGTTCAGAGGAACATCATTCATTCCCTCGGTCTCTCTTTGTCTCTCTTTGTCTCTCTTTGTCTCTCTCTCTCTCTCTGTCTCTTTCTGTATCCTCATATAATTTCTTGTTTGAACACATGTCGCACCAGGAGCACTGGAGAGGGATGAAGTAGAAGATTTCTGAGCCCCGTTATTTTGGCACAGGCGTACGAGACAGACGCCAAAGAGCTTCATTAGGCCCGACGGGAGGGTAGATGGATCCAGAGGCTCATGGAAGTCTAGCAGCAGTAAACACAGTGGCAGGTTGGGTAATAATCCATCATAAAAGAGCCGCTCGCGTCTCAACATCGTGCCACCCGACGCCTTCACTGCAGTCTTTCAGCTTCATCAGCTTAGCTTAATGCATCCCTGCGCTCTGTCTCTGTCTATCTTTCTCTTTCTGGCTCGCTTATTTGTTCCCTTATGCCTTTTGATTTGCTCGGTTTCGTCTAAGTGCGACACCGTAGAGGATGTGGTCACTTTCCAGCTCAACTGGAAGATTGAGACCTAAGTGCACTTTTTTTTGTGTGAAAATATTCCATTTCTGGAAAAAGTGCACCTTTCCAAAAAAAAACAACCATTTTTTCCTTCCACACTGGAAGTCTTACACAGCTACTTAAAGACAAGTTAACAGGAAAATAATCACTGAAATACATTACCTTAGATATTTACCTTACCTACCCTAACCCTAACCCTAACCCTAACTCTTGATGTGGCAGTTACATAAAAAATGCATATACCAGTGGTCTGGATTTGCATATTAATACCTGATTGGCTGCTTTATTTTATGATGCAATAACTTGTATTTGTGGTAAAAGTGGTACAAGTGATTATCCTGAATTCCCCAGTAATTGTTTAATAATGAAGATGTATAGATCGGTGATATTTCTGGAACGTTCTGAAATTAAACTGAATGCTGCCACTGCTACAAAATTCATACATAAATATCTCAGCACTACAAGCTGTATATTAGCAGTTCCTAGAATTCTTTATAGCTGTATTGCTAGATATTTTTTTTTTTAATTCTTATTTTCTGACACCGATTTTTTTCAAACACAAGTGCAGGACCAGACTCTCTGTTAGTGACCGAGCCAATAAGACCTTATAGACTTTCTCAAGGGTAAAACCGGTGTAGGACAACATGATGGTTAATGGTCCCCCTGCCTGCAGTCAACCCCTGCCAGGACTGGGACGTGAAGTCATAACGCTTAACCACTGAGCTACCACAGCTCCCATTATGCTCTTAGGCTTCTTTCACACCAGCCATTTTCTACTCAAGCACCGTTTACATCTTTACTAACACCGTTTACTTCTTTGTGTAGCTGCTGCCAGGTGGGGGGAAAATGACCACTCTTAAAAGGCAAGATTTATTTCGTTACAACAAAGTTTACAAAGACCTATTTAGTACTTTTATACAGTTCTTTAACACCGGTGTCAGAGTCTTAAAGTAGTTCCTCTTGAACCTTCTCTGGTTAGATTAACTTTAGAACTTTTAGATCATGGAGACGAATATCTCCACAAACCTAGATTCTTTGACTTGACAATTCTTCTGCATGCACTGCAGGGTTTTATGCTAGCTTATGTGTTCTTATACTCACTTCTGAATCAGGCTGACTCTACCACAACCATATTTTAGCCAAATATCACAGTACATCAGTTACCTGATTAGTGATCTACCCTGTACACCCAGTCAAATAAATGTTTCGCAAACCCACGGGGCTGGAAATAGGAGCCGTGGAGTGTGACAAGGGAACATTACAGGTTTGTCACTGTGGGGATTTGACAAGGCCTCCTGCAAAATCGAATCTCTTTGCGGTTTTGCCTTCTGCGTTCCTGAAACACCGGCTCAGTTCAAAGCCTCCTAGAAAAGCCGATTTCTGTAATCTGTGCAGGCCAAGCGGCACATCGACAAATGGGTGTGAAGGAGTGTTTTAACCAAGCAGAACAGACTACAGTAGGGGATTTGTTTATTTATTTATTTATTTGTTTTTTCAATGCGGCCACCACTTGTAAGAAGGCGACAAGTGCCTTCAAACTAGGATCTCAATCATCCAGAGTAATGAAATTGTCAAAAAGGTTTTTTAAACAATTGAGTGAGAAACGTAGACCTGGGCATGTGGGAGCCTAGCAGTTAAAGTGTTGGACTGCTGATCAGAAGGTTGCGAGATCAAATCCCAGATCTCTCAGTTGCTCAGTTGTATGAAATTAAATTAAAAAAAAAAAAACATAAGTCACCGCCAAATGCCGTAAACGCAGACGTCCAGGTACATCGGGTTTGCAGCTTCAGCGCTAAGCAAACAACGCAACGTTCAAATGCTAAACGCTAGGTCTGAGCTGTAAAGGGTCACTGGAGGTATTAGATACATCTTATTTCTGACAAACAATCCTTGACAAGTTGGCATGTGGTGTATTGATTCCACACATTCCTCAGGGCCAACTTAGTTTTTACAGGCAAATAAAATACTTTTTTTTAATCAAAGCCAGTCAAATGGCTGTGCTAGGTCACTGCTGATGAGCCTCTATTTATCTCTAAAGTACCCAGAGCTGACATTAAAAATAATAAGAAAAAAAAAGCAGTCAGTAAAAGCAACATTTTCTCAAGGACACAATGATCTGCTCAGTAAAATAGCGACGAAGAGCCTGTCTGCTTTGCTACTTAATTCTTTTCATCTTTGCTAGAATAACGAGTAGATTCATACCGTAATACATAAATGTGCAGCAGTCTGGAAAACATGTCTGATGTCTCAGACAGAAATGATGAGAAATTGTGTTTTGTTTGTTTCTTTCTTTCTTTTTAAATACTTAATAATGTACTTCAAAATCTTCAAAATCTTAAGAAAAATTCTTTTACCAAAATGGCATTTTTATTTATGCACATTGACATTTGTTTAAAAGATAAAAATAAATTTTAAAACTAAAAAAAACATCCATTCACCCACTAATCCATCTGTACTATTGTCCATCCATCCTTTCATACATACATCCATCCATTCATCCGTCCATTTGTACATCCATCCATCCACTCATCCATCCATCTATTTCTATAGTGCTTATTCTATACAGGGTTGCAGGGAAACTGGAGTCTATCCCAAGATATTTCAAGCCTAAGGCAAGGAACAGTCTGGACCAGTGGCGGTTCTAGGATTTTTCTGTAATTTCTGGGGCCATTAAGGGGCCACGTGTTACATTCAGGGGCCAAGTACAGGGTACATTCAAGCACACAAAATAATTTATTCAGTATGGTGCAAATACATTTCCTTTTTCAAACGCCCGAGTGCCGCCAGTTGTTTGGGGGTGGAATTGCATCTGTGATCGTTTTGAAAAATTATCCGGTTGCTCTTCTCGTCGACAATTGATGGAACGGGGGCCAATCAGGGGCCAATCAGATTTCAGCAGGGGCCAGGGCCCCTGTGGCCCCGCCTCTAGAACCGCCCCTGGTCTGGACATCACAAGAGACACACAAACGCTACAGAGAATTTAAAGAGACCAGTCTCAAATATGGAGTGACTCGGTGCACCAATGGGAGTGAAGACGGTACGTTTGTGTGTGATCGCTGAGACAGAGCACACGCTGCTTCTCCTTCACCTTGTATGATGTGATGCTGAATACAATGCCTTGCAAAAGTATTCATACCCACTGAACTTTTCCACATTTTGACACGTTATAACCACAAAGAAAAATGTATTTTATTGGGATTTTATGAAATAGACCGAAAGAAAGTGGCTCATAATCGTGAAGTGGGATGAAAATTATAACTGGTGTCCGATTTTTTTTTTTATTAA
>NC_083478.1:2422500-2435000 GCF_030014155.1 Tachysurus vachellii | reverse complement strand
TCTTAAGTATGTAACCTAGTGAGCCAGCATTAATGATTCAATGTTAGAGATTTAAGCACTTATGTACGTCGCTCTGGATAAGGGCGTCTGCCAAATGCTGTAAATATAAATGTAAATATAAATATATACAGTCCTTTTTAAATCTAACCACTTTAAAGTGTTTAATGATTAGAAAAATCCACTAGCTAGCCTACCGTCCTGCTTGAAGCACCATGCTAGAAGCAGGTGTGATGAAGCAAACACATTTGTATGAAATATAAACCTGAAATGTTTGATATGTTTGGGTTTTTCCACTGATTGATTATATTCAATACTAATTATAGTCATGTCACCAGAAATCCAGTCACCGATGTCCCTGTGTGTAGTAAGCCAAAGTCTATGGCAAAGCCCTAACTCCTGTAGACCATACACTGATTCACATAACGATATCCGATCTCCTTACCTCAGAATCCGCAAGGTAACGACATGGTTCGGAAAGCAAGCAGACTCGAACAGGTGGAGAAAATGACTAACATTACAAATAATTTTTATGAAGGCTATTTTTAATTTCCTCCAGGCTTGTTACCTGACACATCGTAAAATAAACCCAGCAACCAAACAACATAAAAGTGACAAGGAAATAAAACCAGCCTATTCATCAAAAAGATCATGTTGTACAGGTGGACTTTTCATTTATATTTATAATAGTGTAGTTCTTTTTTGTCTGCTCTGATCCTCTATGTTTGATAGCCTGATGGAAATTTTCTCAATATTAGAACATCAGGAATGATCAATCCTGTCAAGTGACTGTTTTGTCTTACATCAACACAAGACATTTTGGAAATTCTGACACAAGACTTTCACAGCCTCGGGCCATTATCGTTCCATAAACATTATTCAGCTTGGTTTTTATCAAGTGCTAGTAAATATAGGAGGCTGGCAGCTTCAGCAGGTTAGCATGCATAACAGAATGCGACGAGTCAATACAGGATGTTCCCTGAGAATGTAAATTTATAGCTGTCTTTCTGTAAACCTAAAAAAATTACATTTCTACTGAATTGTTTATAGAGGCAACGTGGTACAACACACACTGAGACTTTGTGTTAGGGTGCACTCCATCTGTCCATCCATCAATCAATCCATCTGTCCATCCATCCATTCCCCTGTTCATCAATCCATCCACCAACAAATCTGTCCATCTGACTGTCTAGCTGTCAATCCATCCATTCATTAATCCATCCATCCATCTATCCATCTCTCTGTCCAACTGTCCATCCATCAATCAATCCGTCTGTCCATCCATCCATCCATCGATCCCTCTGTCCATCAATCCATCCACCAACAAATCTGTCCATCTGACTGTCTAGCTGTCCATCCATCCATTCATTAATCCATCCATCCATCCATCTATCCATCTCTCTGTCCAACTGTCCATATATCAATCAATCCATCTGTCCATCCATCCATCCATCCATCCATCCACCAACAAATCTGTCCATCTGACTGTCTAGCTGTCCATCCATCCATTCATTAATCCATCCATCCATCCATCTATCCATCTCTCTGTCCAACTGTCCATATATCAATCAATCCATCTGTCCATCCATCCATCCATCAATCCATCCACCAACAAATCTGTCCATCCGACTGTCTAGCTGTCCATCCATCCATTCATTAATCCATCCATCCATCTATCCATCTCTCTGTCCAACTGTCCATCCATCAATCAATCCGTCTGTCCATCTGTCCATCCATCCATCCATCCCCCGTCCATCAATCCATCCACCAACAAATCTGTCCATCCGACTGTCTAGCTGTCCATCCATCCATTCATTAAACTATCCATCCATCTACCTGTCCAACTGTCCATCCATCCACCAATCGATCCATCTATCCCATTGTTCATCCATCCATCCATACATCTATCCATCCATCCACCCGCTTGTATGTCCACCTATCTGTCCATCCATACATCCATCTATCCATCCATCCATCTGTTTGTATGCCCATCAATCCATTCATCCGTCCAGTTATCCATACATCCATCCATCCATGTACCCATTCGTCCCTTTATCGATCCATCTATCCATTTGTATGTTCATCAATTCATCCATCCATTTGTCCATACATCCATTCTTTTCTGTAGTGATTATTCTACACATGGTTGCAGAGAAACTGTAGTTTATCCCAAGATATTTCAGGCACAAGGCAAGGAACAGCCTGGAGATCACATGAGAGACACACTACAGAGAATTTAGAGAGACCAATCACGTACGTTGTCGTTCATGTTTGCGAGACTCATCACCTAATAACATATAAGCAACTGGTTGTAGTTTGTTTTAAGTAAGTGTGATGCTTTAAGTAGGAACGTTGCTGGACAAAAGGCCCATTTTTCTAACTGATCGCTGAAACGTGACCTGATGTCAGCAGAGTGTTTTCACATAATGATCCATGTCCTGTTTAAAGGATTTCGTAGTAATGCAGGCTGTATAAGCAAAGCTCTGTTATTTCCATGGAGAGGAAAAGTTTGTTACTTTTATTATCAGTTGTAAAACCTGCTCTGAGAAGCATACAGCTCATAAATAAAGAAAAATAAAGATTAGGAAGCCCAAATGTCATTAAATCCCTACATACGGGTGCAATAACTCTAGATATATATTTCTCTATATTGATTTATTACAGGGTGTTTTTAAATGCAGTAAAAAATATTCAAAAATCTGAAGATTCAAACTACTACTTACTGTAATGCAGTCATATAATTTCAAACCACTTATTTTAGTTGCTAGTAAATTATCAGACGGTATCTGAAACCTCACTCGAGAGGGAATTTCATGAGACCTGGCTGAAAAACATTCCCTAAATGAAAGGAACCTGTTCTACTTTGCTGTAAATGCCACCGTTTTATGAGATCCATATGGACACCATAAAAAGATGGTTATATACGTGTGCCAGACTACTGAAGCGATGAAGTAAATGTCCTTGAAATGTGTTGGAGTAGTCTGGGTGATGTGGAAGCCCATTTTGCTCATTCTGCAAGTGAATCGTAAATATTTCGATTTGACAATATTTAAACCTCCGTTACGTACTTTGAAGTCCGTTACTTTCGCACTCGAAGGGCTGCGTTTAGTTTCGTTTGAGATGTTATCTATCGACGCGTATCTACTTTAACCAGAGATATTTTTTTTAACGTTTAAAGCATTACCAAATACCCAAAGAAGTCGAGAGCGATGGCTTCTGGATGAGCTGGGAAAAAAAGCGCCTGAGAGCAAATGTTTCTATCAAAACGTTTTGCAAAAAATCGATGGTGGCGCTTGAAAATTGCCCATGAAGCGTCTGCGATGGCGCATCCATTCAGCCTGAGGCCTGCTGCTTTTGTGTATTGGTGAAGTATATTAGAGCTACAAGACGATTCTCAGGTTTGACGTTCTATCAGGCGTCTCGCTTGGCTTCCAATGTAATTATAGATACGTAAACTGCTCGCGCTTTTAAGTGCCTTTCCTAATTCACTTCAAAACACAGATCGTTCTCAGGTAGACCATGTTGCCGGATAACACAGGTAAGAGACGTGTTTAAAGCAAAATGGACGGAGAGGTAATACAAGACAAATAAAATGTTTTGGTAAGATGATGGCGCAAGAAATGTCATTTACAGCACGCAATCTTGAATAGGCGACTCGTGGATATGAGTAAATTCAGAACGCATGCGTTATCAGTGAAAAAATGGCCTTCATATTCGGTCATGGCAGAAGAAGAAGAAAAAAGAAGCAGCCAGGCCTCTCATGCTGAGAACAAGCTGTTCATTGGGAAGGGTGTGAGATTTTCTGTTGATGTAGCCAGAGTTTGGCTTGAGGTTAAGGCTTTATTTACCAAAGAGTGAAAGACAAAAGAGAGAGCGAGTGAGGGAGAGAAATCAATGGCTCTCCAGTGCTGGAGGACTCTGAAGATCAATGGACACTCAAAAAAAAAAACTTCTGAAGAAAAAAAAAAACAACAACATTGATTGCTCTACTGAAGAAGAAAGAAAACCACAAAACACACCTGTGTAGATGGAAAATTTACTCAACCCTTCAAGTGCTGTGTTTTTCAAGGGTTGCCATTATGGCCTTGCCTTTTTCCTGTTAAGAAAAAAAACCCTTCCTTCAGGATGTTTACTGAACTCGTTTATGAGCTTGAAAAGATCTGGTTTTCCAAAAACGATCCCTGAAATGTAATCAATCAGCTAAGACATAAAGGGTTCTGTTTGTACTGATGAGGCTATGAGGCTAACGCAGCTAACAAGTAAGACTGGAATTTTCAGCTGTCATTACTGATACACCTCAGAACCTAAAGGGCCACATAATAAAGGTAGTAATAACCTATCGTCGCTGTCGGGCGGAAACCTCGTATGTCCAAATTTGGTCAATTTCATATTTTTTCACATATCGATGCTATTGGTCAGTCCCCACGTGGGTCTGTTATTTTTACAAGTTATTAACCAATCTAAAGTCTTGAAAATAGCTTGAGCGCAAATCTCATAACTCCATTGGACACTTCAACTGTCCACCTCTTCCTCACTCCGCGGGAGAGCTTCACGGCATATTTCTCCTTAATAAGAGTCGCAACGAATCAACACGCCTTCTGAGGTAAATGTCTTCAAAACACTGGGCTCAAAGAAAAAAAAATCTTGACCCCCGCTAGTTCTGGTGCTCGTCTGAGGACCGGAATTTAGTGCAAGACAATCCACTGCAACGCGGACTAAACCCTGTGCACTGCAGATAAGGTACGGCGTTTTTTACATTTCCTGAAAAATAACGGTTTTGGAGATACAGTACGAGGATTCCGCCCGACAGCGACGATATATTTAGCTAGTTAGCTGCATTAATACAGATTCGGGGATGTGATGATGGAGTGCATTAACACGTCATTGGCGAACGTCTTTCCGCTAAGCTGTGGTGTTTTGTCTTGTATCATGAAGGATTATTCTGGTTCTTGTCTACATGGAGTAAACAGAGGAGTTACATAACAGATTTGCACCAGATTTAAACAATCTGGAACCTCTGAGCCCCTGAAATGGCTAATAATACACATAACATTCCCTTTGTAAGTACAGACAGAACCGTTCAACTGGCTCCGTATATATACTACTGTATAAAGTTGACTTTTTTTAATGCTAGCGTGTTTGTTAGAAGGTTTTGAAAGTCCATTCCTGTATTTAATACGAAAACAACAGAACCAAGCATTAAAACTCAGTTTCGTAACGCTGACTCTGTGCAGGAGGTAGATGGAGTGATGTCACTCATTTCTTAGACAGATGACAAAACATCCCATTATGCTAGGGATTGCCTTCATAGGTCATTAGGCAAGGTGGTTATCAGACAGGACCAGTCAACCCTGCTATGAGAAATGGAGTCATGCATGCTTGCTTTCTCTCTGTCTCCTTGTCTCTACATCGTCTCATTTTGCCAAAGTATCAGTTCACCTTTGCTGCTATTCTCTTTGTTTACTATTCCTTCGACTGCTACTTTATTCCATCTCTATTTTCTACCTCTGAGAATTTGAGCAGGGCTTTGTTTCTTTCATTTAACAAGGGAGGAACTTGATGAGGTTTAAGATGAGTTCAGGATGTTTGACTGAAGGAGGTGTGTCTCTGGGTCAGTCTCAGTGAAGGAGGCGTGGCCTCGGTATCTATCAGTCTCAGAGAAGGAGAAGTGTCTCTGTATTAGAAAGCACTTTTTTTGTCACACAACTTTAAAAACTTTGAAGAAATGAACAAATTAACATCCCTTAATAACTTGTTTTAAAACATTTTACGAGTGAATATTCCTTCATTCTTCAAAAAAAATAAATAATTGTAATCCTTGCCACTGCTGCCTGAGTCACCTCAGACTTGCTCATTGGGGATAAATACAAACACACTTACATATATCTAATATTGCTCTTGAATTATTCTTTATAATAACCTTTTGTTCTATGTTTTTTGTTCTGTAAAGCTGCTTTGAGACATCAATTGTAAAAAGCGTTTTACAATTGTTTTACTTCATAGCATCGAACAGAACATCCGAATCTGTATATATTATAGCTTGTATCATTCATTCATTCATTCATCTTCTACCGCTTATCCGAACTACCTTGGGTCACGGGGAACCTGTGCCTATCTCAGGCGTCATCGGGCATCAAAACAGGATACACCCTGGACGGAGTGCCAACCCATCGCAGGGCACACACACACACACTCTCATTCACTCACGCACTCACACACACACTACGGACAATTTTCCAGAGATGCCAATCAACCTACCATGCATGTCTTTGGACCGGGGGAGGAAACCGGAGTACCCGGAGGAAACCCCCGAGGCACGGGGAGAACATGCAAACTCCACACACACAATGTGGACGTGGGAATCGAACCCCCAACCCTGGAGGTGTGAGGCGAACGTGCTAACCACTAAGCCACCGTGCCCCCCAGCTTGTATCATAATGATCATTAAACTGGCCAAGTCATGTCCTGGTAGTTTAAACTGCTGCTGTGTTTAAGATTTTTCTATCAATCCATCTGATATTTCTTATCCTATAAATGACCCTAAATTCCATAATGTAAATCTGAATTCCTCCAATCGTTTAGTAATGTTAGTGATTTTTCTTTCATCGCTGAGGTACTTCCTCTTCCTCTTATTCTTCAGGTTCCACTTAATCTTATTTTAAATATACTGCTGTATTCTTGATTTCATCATATCTTTCCTTTTTATTACAATTTTCTCTGATTAATTATTTTAATTTGTCTTCCCTGGGTCTTTCTTTGGCTCTCTTAAATCCCAGTTTAGCTATCATGTGAAACTAAACGGAAAATTCCGGAGTTATTCTAGTTAGAAACAGAAGGACGCTTAGCTGTGATAAAGGGCGGCGGAACGTAAATCTGAAGATTCTCCCCGCTGTGAGTCCTCAGCGTCTGCACTAAGAGACAAACAATAGCAAGCTAGTCTTGTGCAGAAGCCTCAGCGTGAATCCCTGTGTACATGTGGGTGGCAGGACGAGACGATGGTGCCATACAGATGCTATTAAACAAGGAAGAAGAGGACTTAAAGTCCAACACGAACCATCAGCATGGCTCACTGACTTCCTGTTTACGGCCATGTTTACACCGCTGGTGTGGATCTGAGCTGGCTGCTCGTTAGGCTTCCTAAGACTCTTTTTATTCTTCTCTATCTCAGGCTGTCTTTCTTCCTCTTGTTTTGCTTCATTTCTTGTCGGGGGCTTTGGACTAACCCTACACCCCTGAGAGACATTTCTCAAAGGATTCCTCTTTGGGTTTTAACAAGGACCCCTGGCTGGGCATCACATCTTTAAAAAAACACTCCTATTTTTCAATCACTGTATCTGTATCTCCATGTATGCCCCTTGTTATACAACAAAGCGTTTTCGACTTGCGGCCTCCTGGGACGAGATAAGACCCGGGGAGATGTACGAGCTAGAACAACATGTACTTAAAGTTAAAATTTGCAGAGAAAACATGAAAGAAGCATAGCAGTGAATCCTAGTTTGTATTGTATAAGTTTGATTTTGTGGAATTGTAATTAGGCTACGAAGCTAATGTAGCTAAGAATCTAAGAAATTGCAGGGAAACGTATTGACGTTGAACATCCAAAAAAATGATCATCATCATCACATCCAGTTGACTTCATGTCAAAAGAAAAAAAAAAGTCTGGTTTGAGTCAGATTTAGAGAAATGACTTTGGGTGAAACAGACTTCCATTAGCTACATTAGCATGAGAGCAGCAGTGCAAAGAATTAGTAAAAGTAAACAAATAAATGATAACAAGAAAACCGTATCATGAGCCAGAGAGGAAAAACGATGACTACAGTAATGATTAGCAAATATCAGTAGATAAAATTTTGACTTTATTTTTTTTAAAGCTACTGTATTCAAAGAGGTGAGGCAACTGTCTGGTTTAGCTGCTATGTAATAATTAGCAACCTTTCCTTTTTTATTGACAAAAGAGTCTACAGTCTCACCTTCCTTTTTTCCGTTGCCTCACAAGACAAGGTTTGTGAGATCACAGGTCAAAGTTCACCTAGATAGAAGCAGACCAAAAACCCAACCTTTCCACCTTTACCATGTCCTTTCCCCTTCGGTGAATTATCTTTCTTGCCTTAAGAAATTTTGACAGGTTGGTTAGTTATTAGTAAAACTCTGCATTTTAAATTCATTTGAAGTTAAAGTAAGAGAGAGAGAGAGAGAGAGAGAGAGAGAGAGAGAGAGAGAGAAAGGGATTTTCAACACAAACCTTTTTTTTCTCAAATAAACAGTATAAGAAAGCAAGTCCATTTTTGTACACTAAAGACACCAGACCTTTCCCAAAGCATCTTATTGCATCTCTCTCTCTCTCTCTCTCTCTCTCTCTCTCTCTCTCTCTCTCTCTCTCTCTCTCTCTTTTTATTTCAAATCTACCCCTTTAACATCCAACATAGAAGACAGATAGATCACTTTATTAATCCCAGAGGGAATTCACATTTCTCACTAAAAATGAACCTACAGTATGATCAGAGCGGAGTTCTTATAAAGCTGTGTGAGTAAATAAAGAACAAAACCAATCTTAATCCAAAGCACAGAGTCTGTAAGAGTCTTTCAGAAGCGCAGTGATGCAGAGTTTTCAGATTCCTGGAGTGCAGAACTTTACGAATCTGAGCGCTTATTTATTTACTTTATTTATCCGTGCGGCTTCAAGAAAACCTCAAACCTCCGCCTTAATGCTTCAGCAAATCCTACCTCATCTTTATGCTTCAGAAAACTAGCGGTTTCCCTGCCGGAATGTAATTTTCTGCAATCTTAGACGCTCGTGTTGATCGCCACACTGACAGAGCTGGAATGTAAAGTGTGTGAGCGCTGGCACCGAATAATGATACGGCACGGGAGACACGTGGAAGCGAGACGAGTCAACACACTGATGAAACACTCAGAGGGTGTAAACCGCCTCCATCTTTTCAGGCCTCACTGAGCTTTGTGCTCATGCTGTGGAGACACCAGGAACATGTGCTATGTGTGATGTCTAAACAGTGCTTTTCTTTTCTTAAACAATCCCAATTCAAAGATGTTGTTCAATGTAATGCCTCGTGTGTCAAGTATTGAGCAAAAATGTGCAACAATCCGCCAAATATCCATCACGAGAATGATGAAAACACAACAACGACAAGCTAAGTGCACAACATTTATCCGTAGCTTAGAAATGTAGCTAAACATTAAAGCTAGTGCATTTTTTTGAAATGCACATGTTGAAATGCACTGAGGTAAAAGTCAGCCTGTTGCTAAGCTAGTTAGCTAGTTAGCTAACATGTGTAATAAAGTTAGATAAAGTCTTGTTGCTAACATATGGAAGCTAACACTGCAGATAAATGTGGAAAGAAAAATACATGAGAATTAGCTTTCTACCTACAAAGGCAGATAAAGAAGACATTCGCATGAACTAACTAGCATTGACAGATAGCTTTTCAAAGTGAACAAGGGAAAGAAATATTAGCTTCTATGTTAGATTTACTACATTTTAAAATGTTATCATAGCAAATTAGTCTATCATGATAAGACTAAACTGAAAGATTTGTACATATCTTCTTAGCAAGAGTCTAATTTTAACAGCTTGCATTTCAAAATATAAATAAGACTCAAACATTACATTAGCATGTTATAACTTTTCAACATGTAGAAAGGAAAGATATCTTATCATAATGATTAAATACATAATAACTGCACTTACATGTAGAAAGAAAAATGCTAGCATAACAAATCAATCTATACTTTACACTGTGGACAGGAAGAAGAAAAAGGAAGATTAACACAAATTGTCTTAGCAAGAGGATCACTCACTCACTCATTTTCTACCGCTTATCCGAACTACCTCGGGTCACGGGGAGCCTGTGCCTATCTCAGGCGTCATCGGGCATCAAGGCAGGATACACCCTGGACGGAGTGCCAAACCATCGCAGGGCACACACACTCTCATTCACTCACGCAATCACACACTACGGACAATTTTCACATGGAGGTGTGAGGCGAACGTGCTAACCACTAAGCCACCGTGACCCCCCAAGAGGATCATTTTAACAGATATCAATATTTACTTGGGAAAGAAATATTAGCATTATAATTAGTTGCAGGTTAAACTGACCACACTAGACTATAAAAGTAAACAAACATATAGTTTACCACACTGTACTACAAAATAAGAAAGTAATAAAATAAATGAGCTGATTACCAATATGCTCTAAGGTAACAGAAACACACCGCACTCCAACGCACACAGAAAAAATACATTATTATTAAAAAGAGCTGTATTAAACATAGATTGAAAATAGACAGCTTTGGCTTAAAGCTAATATATTTTTGTCTACAGGTTGGAGTTATAGATTGTTGCTAAGATACTCAACTAATTTGCTAGATTAATAACTAAACAAAGGGTTAAATGTACCAGACTAGACTCTGATAACTCTGATAATGAGCTGAATCAGGCCAAAGAACACTTGTATGTGTGTAATAAGCAGGCGTACAGTAGTATATTTATGTGCATGTGTGTGGGATGCTTAAGAATCCATGCCGGGGAAACATTGGTTTTTATTTATTTTTTTCCACTGAGCCTCTGTACCAGCAGTAGGCCATCACAGCACAGTCATAATCACATCACGAAGACACACACTAATCACCTCCAAAGCCTCCTTATGACAAGAGCCGGCGAATGGGGTGGCTAATATATGCTAAGCTGCTTAGTGTGGGTCTTGTACCCATCCCTGAAGCCTCTGCCACAGTCATAAATACATTTAAAGGGGGAGAAAAGGGTTCTCTGGATGGCCTTCTGTTTAAAGCTCTTAGCATTTTGATGCTGAAGATGAATGGTATTTGAATAAAAAAAATTTTATTAACAAGATTTAACTTGTTTTATGAGGTGTGTCCTGAAGGCTAGCGTATGATATCAAGGTTCTAACTGAAAGTAAAATTTGGAAAAAGTCATGTAAGTCTAGAACATGCTGTTAGTATTGACCATACATCAAAAATGAAGAGTTGCTATGATTTGACTAAGCTAGTCTATTTTATTAGCTAGCTATTAGCTTTGCAGTGTGGTGGGATCTATGTTTACAGAATCCCAGAATTCCCAGATTCTGTTTTACATGGCCCCTATGTTTCCTCAGCTTGATGTTGTCCGGACCCTAAGACATTTAGCTGATCATATTGGTGGTGGGACTGAAACATGGAACATAGAAATGGAGATGATTTTTGTAGGACAAAAGTCATGGGAATATAGGATCTTCTGAACAGAGTGGCCAAGAGAACCTGAGGGCCATGTGAACAAAGACCTTGGACCATTAAGCATTCTTTGGATGTCCACTTGGAAGAACATTGAGACAACAAGAAAGTGTTTCATTAAGCTCAAGTAAGCTAAAATATTTAATGATCCAGTAAACCTTTGGTTCACCGTTGAAACTCTAATAGTGTGGAAACAAAGAACCCTAGAATTATAGGACCCCATGGGAACAGAGAGATCTATGTTTCAGGGCTACCTATTTCCAAGGCCCTATGTTCCTAAAATCTTTCCAGGGAAGTCGTGGCCTAATGGTTAGAGAGTTTGACTCCTAACTCTAAGGTTGTAGGTTCGAGTCTCAGGCCGGCAATACCACGACTGAGGTGCCTTTGAGCAAGGCACCGAACCCCCCCAACTGCTCCCCGGGTGCCACAGCATAAATGGCTGCCCACTGCTCCGGGTGTGTGTTCACGGTGTGTGTGTGTGTGTGTGTTCACTGCTGTGTGTGTGCACTTTGGATGGGTTAAATGCAGAGAACAAATTCTGAGTACGGCTCACCGTACTTAGCCGTATGTCACGTCACTTTTAAAGAAAATATGAGGAAGCCATTGTGTGACTGAACTATAGGATCTAAAAGTGTAGGGATTTTTCCCTAATAACATTTGAATGGGACAGCTTTCCAAAATCAACAGGTTCCTGGGAATATGGGGATTTAGAAACATAGAACTCTTGAATCCTGGGAACAAAGATTGATGGGAATATGGAACCCTGGTGAAGGGCAGGGTTCTTCGGGTTGTTCCTTTGGGCAAACCACAGCTGTGTGTTCCCTTATAAGAAATGGTTCTAATTAGAATACTTTCTGTAAGCTAAGATCCTATTTTTTTAAATCATCGAAGCAAAGGTCTTTGGAACTCTTGGACATAAGAATTAGGCCACACGGAACTAAAATACTGAAGCATAGCAACCTTTTTCTAGACAATATTATTCTACAAAAAGTGTTTCTGGGAATATAGTACTTCAGATGCAAAGGAACTTCGAATATAGGATCTTGGGGAACACTGAAGCCAAGATAATCAAAAGGTATCACAAAAAAAGGGTCACTCATGCCCCTTTTCCACCAAAAAGAACCGGGTGCTGGTTCAGATAAACCTAACATCACAGAGCCGAGTCTGACGTCACTGTATACGTGTCACGTGTGCCAGCAAGGTTAGCGCAGCAGCGGCAAACACAAACACATCAACAATGGCGGATGTTGCTTTAC
>NC_083478.1:2415000-2417500 GCF_030014155.1 Tachysurus vachellii | reverse complement strand
GTTTCCTCCGGGTACTCCGGTTTCCTCCCCCGGTCCAAAGACATGCATGGTAGGTTGATTGGCATCTCTGGAAAATTGTCCGTAGTGTGTGATTGTGTGAGTGAATGAGAGTGTGTGTGTGTGCCCTGTGATGGGTTGGCACTCTGTCCAGGGAGTATCCTGCCTTGATGCCCGATGACGCCTGAGATAGGCACAGGCTCCCCGTGACCCGAGGTAGTTCGGATAAGCGGTAGAAGATGAATGAATGAAAACGTAAAAGGAAATAAGGAGGTAAAAAAAAGAACAAGAAATATAGACAGAACAACAGGCAGCACAAGAAGAAGACAAGCAGGAACTAAATAAACTCATGAAGGATGAGAAGTATAAATAAATAAAAACACCAGCATGGCTCGAGAAGCAGAGAAGCTAAAAAAAAACCAAATGTATCTATATACTGGAGGTACAAGGCATGAAGAAGGTCATTAAAAAAGCTGAAACAGAGCCACTTAATAAAGAAAGACAAAACGAGTGTAAGGAAAATACGAGAAGAAGAAAAATAAAAGTGGAAGGAGAATAAAAACTAAATGCGTGTCTAAGGAGATTCCTGGGAACGTCGGACATGAGCAGGATGACACACACCTCACTCATACACACGTCAGCACGTCAGCAAAGCTTCGATTCCAAGCGACACGTGAACTAGCGTCTTGTGAAGTCCATCTCACACCGGACGCTTTCCTCACGCCGGAGACGTGTTTATGGACGTGTTTAAAATCACATCAGAATACGATCCAGATACAAGACCTGCGAAACCCTGGTGCAGAGTCTTCCTCTATTAACACACAGCTGGCACAGCTGGCACAGCTGGCCCCGATCCTACAGATGTTCACCTGGTCGGATTAATCAGGTGAGTCTTTATTCAACGTTCACTTCAGACAGGAGTGAGTCAGGCTCAGAGCCAGAACACATATACACAAACACACACACACACACACACACACAAACACACATACACACACACACACACACACACACACACACTGCTTAAAGAAATGAGGATGAAGAGAAGAGCGAGAGAGGAGAAGGAGGAGTGGAGTGAAGGAACAGCGTGTGTGTGTGTGTGTGTGTGTGTGTGTGTGTGTGTGTGTGTGTGTGTGTGAAAGGTCAACATGGAAGTAAGTGCAAGAAAGAAAGAATAATGCTAACTCTGACTCTATCTCATCCTCTTTCTTTCTCTCTCTCTCCCACTTGCACCCACACACACACACACACACACACACACACACACACACACACACACACTGCTTAAAGAAATGAGGATGAAGAGAAGAGCGAGAGAGGAGAAGGAGGAGTGGAGTGAAGGAACAGTGTGTGAGACGAGATGAGTGTCCATCAGTAGTGATGGAGAGGAGAGGGAGGTGTGTGTGTGTGTGTGTGTGTGTGTGTGTGTGTGTGTGTGTGTGTGTGTGTGTGAGATGTCAACATGGAAGTAAGTGCAAGAAAGAAAGAATTAATGCTAACTCTGACTCTATCTCATCTTCTCTCTTTCTCTCTCTCTCTCTCTCTCTCTCTCGCTTGCACACACACACACACACACACACACACACACACACACACACACACACACGTGTTACACTGTGCCAGTCTAAACCATTCTGGCAGTCTGGGCTTGAAAATCCCACCTGCCTCTTCACATCTGGAAGATATTATTCAACATACTAACAGTGAGACCCGGCAAACGCTAGACACACACACACACACACACACACACACACACACACACACAAGGTCCTGATGTTGCAGAGTGACAGATGTTCCTGGTGCGACAATTCGCAAACTTAATCTTGTGACATCTCGTGTAGTCTTTCCTTTCTGTTCTTGACATCCTACAATTCACAGGAGGCGCGTCCCAAATCACTCCTACTGCTGTGTGGAATAAATAGAGTCGTGTGTTCACACTGCAGCTCAACCAAGAGGAAGAAGGAGAAGAAGAAGAAGAAAAAGAAGAAGAAGAAGAAAAAGAAGAAGAAGAAGAAAAAGATTTTTAAATAAAAGTGTGGAATGTTGGACACTTTATGAACTCAATACTCACAGCTTTGCTTATGTAGTGAAGAGGGGCGGGGCTAACAGGCACTCACGCTTCACTCTTTCTTTCTTTCTTTCTTTCTTTCTTTTCATTGACAGAAAGTGTGTAGCATTGAGGTTTTTGTTTTTGTTTCAATCGAGTTGTGTACTGCTGATCTGCTCAGAATAACAACACGCTCCAGCCGAGTTCATCACATCTGACTTCATACTGCACTACGTGAAGCTGCAGTCCAGATGGAGTTGCGTTAAATTGGCTCTGTGTGTGTGTGTGTGTGTGTGTGTGTGTGTGTGTGTGTGTGTGTGTGTGTGTGTGTGTGATTGATTTTGCGTATTTTTAGACATGCTACCTGTGTGGCCTGACAAGCTCGCTAAATAAATTATGGGACTGCTCACCTCGCACACACAGGGTCCAAGTTTCATCAAGAAGGCAGCCTGTGTG
>NC_083478.1:2385000-2410000 GCF_030014155.1 Tachysurus vachellii | reverse complement strand
GCTTGGAAACTGCTGAACATCATCCATGGTATGTGATTTGTGTTTGTAAATAACTATCTATCTATCTATCTATCTATCTATCTATCTATCTATCTATCTATCTATCTATCTATCTATCTATCCACACATTCATTCATTAATCTATTCTATTTATTCACACATTCACACACTCATTCATTCCCACACACACTCGTTCATTCATTCATTCATTCATTCATTCATTCATTCATTCATTCATCCATTTATACACACTTTCAAACATTTATTTGCGCATTCATCTACACACTCATTCACACACTTTATTCACACATTCACACACTCATTCATTCCCACACACACTCATTCATTCATTCATTCATTCATCCATTTATACACACTTTCAAACATTTATTCACACACTCATTCACACACTCATTCACACACTCATTCACACCTAGGTGAAATTTAAAGTAACCAGTATATAATATCATTTCACTAGTCATTAGTGAGAAGCATTATAGTTTATTTATAGTTTATATAGTTTATATCTCTCTCTCTTTCCACCCCAGGCATTAGAACCAAACGGTATTAATACGAGAGTTGCCCAAGAACCTGATGGTCACTCTGACTGACTGAGCTTTAGAGATCCTGTGTGGAGATGGAAAAAAAAAAAGGTTTCCAGAAGGACAACCATCACCGCAGCCATCCACCGATCTCCGTTTTGCAAGAGTGGTTAGATGGAAGCTTCTCCTCAGTACAAAACGTGTGAAAGCCTGCTTGGAGTTTGCAAAAAAGCACCTGAAAAACTCTCAGACTGTGAGGAACAAGATTCTCTGGTCTGATGAGGAAACCTTCTATTTCTGGAGATAACCAGGCACCTACACAATAGAACTCCAACAGTGAAGCATGGTGGTGGCAGCATCACTCTCTGAACCTGTTTTTCAGCAGCAGAGACTGGGAGACTGGTCAAGGTTCAGGGAAAGCTGCATCGAGCAAAGTACAGTTGTCCAACACAACAACGACCTTGAGCACACAGCTAAGACAACATGGGGGGTTTGGGGGTGTGTGTGTGTGTGTGTTAAGGACGACTCTGTGAGTGTCAGCCTGAGTCCTGACTTCAACCCTCTGAATAGACCTGAGGCTGTAATTATGTCGCTTTGTAGAAGCCAACATTCTGTTTTCCTATTTAAGCTTAGACAAAAATTTATCAAGAGTAAGTCCTTCTAGAGTTTCCGAGCCACATGAACCAAATTCGGATATGTTGTAGACGCTGGTCTGAAGTTTGTTGCTGTTACTTTTCTAATCGATCCGAGTACCGGTACTTCCGGTACTGGGTCTCAAAGTGGCCTTTTTTCCCATAGACTCCCATTATAAACTTTGGAGGTTTATAACTCGGCGAGCTTTCGAACTATCTACACCAAACTCAGCCAGATCCTTTAGGGTGATACTCTGAACAAAGGTTTAAATTGGTGTACCGACTGGCCTTTCGGTTGTGCCGCAGCCCCGCCCCCAATATATGCAAAATCAAAAAACTTTTTACAACATGGGCATGTGACGTATCAAAACACTCAGAACAATGAGGGGAACTTCCTCACGTGTATTCTGATGACGTCACATGCTCGTCTCCACTTACCTCCAAATGTTTTGGCACCCTAGCTTTCTGTTTACTTGCTTCCAAAAGTAACACTGACCCTTATGTCCACTCGCCTCCAAAAGGCACCGGCCTTTGCGAATACTTGCATCGTCAAAGCCAACATCAAAGTTTGTCGCGACGAACTTTATAAATCTAGTTGCATAGTTGTTTCAACTAAGTTCTGAGTAAAGAGTCTGAATTGTACAGAAATGTACTGAGTGTAGATTATAGAGCGATTATTGTATCGAGCTGAAACATGATAATATTGATAAAGAGCTTTAAATACTTTCTGAATCCACCGTCTGTATATATGTGTATATTTTATGCTATTTTAGTTTCTCTACCAAACACACACGCAGGTCAGAAGATGATGTAGCAGTGGAGCTGAAAATGTCAAAAACTTAGAAGTGAGATTATAATATCCCACACACACACACATATACACACACACACACACACACACACACACACACACACACACACACATACACACCTTTTCTATGGAGACAAACAGTGAATGATGCCAGATATCTGTAATATTTTGGAGGAAGGTTTAAAAGTGATAGAGTCAAATACAAACACACTCAAAGACACTCAAACACACACACACACACACACACACACCTGTAACTCAAACACACACACAAATCTGTAACTCTAACACACACAGCTGTAACTCAAACACACCTACACACACACACACACACTGTGTATAGTTTTGTGATAGTTCCAAGTGCATAAATAGCCTATTTTATACCCAAACTGGTGAAAGAAAGAAAGGAAAAAAAAGGAAGTAAGAAAGAATAATTGTAAATCTATTCTGTGTACAGTATACAGTCGATGGCATATTTGCATATATTTGCAAAAACCAAATGGATTGAAAACAGACTGCTATGTCGAAGATTACAATGTGGTATCCAGTAGTGTCTGTGTGTGTGTGTGTGTGTGTGTGTGTGTGTGTGTGATTGGGTAGTTGGGCGTATTGTGTCGCTCCTGCAGTTGTAACCGGTTTCCTCTCAGCACTTTTCCTTGGGGAGAGATCGCTGGAGACCCCCCCCCCCCCCACACACACACACACACACACACAGACACACACAGACACACACACACACACACACACACAGACACACAGACAGACACACACAGACACACACACAGACCCACACATGCACACACACACAGACAGACACACAGACACAGACACACACACACACAGACAGACACACAGACACAGACACACACACACACACACACACAGACAGACACACAGACACAGACACACAGACAGACACACACACACAGACAGACACACACAGACACACACCACACACACACCAATGCATACAAATAGCCCCACTCGAAGGCTTCCTGACACAAAGTGTGTGTATACAATAAAGAATGACAAAAGTCAAGAGAACGACAAAGACAGAGAGATAAACAAAAAGAGAAAGACAGAAAAAGAGTGAAAGAGAGAAAGATCTGTCAGTCTATATTTTTCCTGCCTTTCTCTACGCTTTTTCTTCTTACTATTCTATGTTCTTTCACTCTCTTTATCGCTTTATCGCTCTTTTCTCTTTCTGTCTGTATTCTCTCTCTTTTTACCCCTCCTATTTTTCTCTCTCCCCCCCCTCTCGCTCTTGCCCTCGTTCTGTGACCTTGTGGTCAGCCAAATTAACATGTACAGCAGCCATGTTTAGTTCCTATCTGTTCGTGTCATCTATGTCCAAAACTCTGACATGCAGTCCTGACAGCCAATCACATCTCAGTCTGCTCTGTGGGGCTCAGGCCCTGTCTCCTCGCCTCTGATTGGCTGATTGACATGTCCATCAGAGCGAACTAACACCGTGTCCTTACAGTAACACGGAAACTGTCCAATTTATTGTGCAGTGTCAAAATTTGTCAGACATCTGGTGAAATGAGGTCACCTCCCAGTCTCTCTCTCTCTCTCTCTCTCTCTCTCTCTCTCTCTGTCAGGGTGTTTAAGAAAGTGTGAGCAGCCTGCCATATGTAATTAACTTTGACCCTTTTGGCCATGTTGAGGACATGAGAGACTCAGAGTCTCTACAGACACTCACTGAGATGAACTCCTTACACCTCTTTCTTTCTTTCTTTCTTTCTTTCTTTCTTTCTTTCTTTCTTTCTTCCCTCATATACAACCTGCTTCACATTTCCCATTTTTCTATATTATCCTTCATTCCATAATTCTTTCTTTCTTTCTTTCTTTCTTTCTTTCTTTCTTTCTTTCTTTCTTTCTTTCTTTCTTTCTTTCTTTCTTTCTTTCTTCCTTACCTCCTATACAGCCTCCTTCACATTTCCCATTTTTCTATATTATCCTTCATTCCATCATTTTTTCTTTCTTTCTTTCTTTCTTTCTTTCTTTCTTTCTTTCTTTCTTTCTTTCTTTCTTTTTTCTTTCTTTCATTTTTCTCCTTCATTCCAACCCTAATGCTATTTTTTTCTTTGTTTTCTGTCATTCGAATTTTTGTATTTCTTTCTTTTTCCTTTCTTCTATCATTCATTTCTTCCTTCAATCTTTGTATCATCTCTTTTTTATTCATCTGCTCACCCCTTCTTCTCCTTTCCTGTTTTTCTTCCATGTTCCCTTCTTCTTTTCCTTCCTTCACACTTATCTTTTCTGCATCCCTTTCTATGTTGCTCACTTTCTTCCTTCCTTATTTTTAACACTTTATACTTTTATTTTTTTCGATATTTCTGTAATTAGAATTAACTTATTTTATTATTATTATTTTTCTTTTTTCTTCTATCCATTCATCATTCATATAGTTTTTGCTGCTTTTATTTCTGTTACCTTTTTCATTCTCTCTCTTCCACTAACCCCATCCTCTATCCTTTCTACTTTATTCCTCTATCAATTCCCTTTCAGATAATTCTTTCTATCTCTGTTTTCCTCAGTCCTTTAATATTATTTTATTTTACTGTCCTTCCAATTTTATATTGTAATTGATTAGTTTATTAATTGATCTATATGTTACCTTTATAATAATAATAATAATAATAATAATAATAATAATAATAATAATAATGATTTTAAAGCCATGAGAACTAACCCCGCCCCTCACCTTACTCTCAACCAATCAGAACAGCAGTTTCTAGTGAATACTTAATCTACATTACATCCCTCAGACACACACACACACACCCACACACACACACACACACCAATGTGTCTCACTAATTTACAATGGTAATATGGTTTGAGATTATTGCTTTAACAGTAATAGTATCCGTGTTTCCTCGATCCCAACCCAGAATTCCCCAAACACTGCATATTTTAGCGTTTGTGCTCTAACACACCTGACTCAGCTCATAAAGAGTGTAATATTAACTTTATGAGCTGAGTCAGGTGTGTGTGTGTGTGTGTGTGTGTGTGTGTGTGAGAGAGAGAGTGAGAGAGAGAGAGACAGTAAAAATACACTGAGGGAGTCCCTGAGACTGGACACTAAACACTAAACCGACAGTGAAATCTACACTACTTCAGAATTACAGACTTCCTCATCATCCATGCAGAGTGTAAGGTCCTGATTGGTTAAGATGAACACAAGGGGCGGGGCTAGCACATATAGCTTCATTTACAAATGACTGCAAGCAAATTACCGAAATACTCTCACTTGCTCTCCATCTATCCATCCATCCATCCATCTATCCATCCATCCATCTATCCATCCATCCATCTATCCATCCA
The DNA here is from genome assembly GCF_030014155.1 of Tachysurus vachellii. Classification (NCBI taxonomy): domain Eukaryota; kingdom Metazoa; phylum Chordata; class Actinopteri; order Siluriformes; family Bagridae; genus Tachysurus; species Tachysurus vachellii. The sequence continues at coordinate 2,404,685 of NC_083478.1, read as the reverse complement.
TCCATCCATCCATCCATCCATCCATCCATCTATCCATCCATCCATCCATCCATCCATCTATCCATCCATCACTCATTCCCTTCCTGTTTTCCATAGTCCTTTATTCTAACATTCTTTTTTCTTTTCTGTCTTTCACCTCAATTATTTACCTCCTATAGTTTAATCGTTCCTGGATTTTATCTTTCTTCTTTCTTTCATTCTTTTTTCTTCCTGTCTCTCACCTTCTGTCCTTCTTCACCATACAGCTTGTTCTCTCGAAGCTATCTTTACTTCTATTCTGTTATTCACTTTAATTATTTACTTTCTTTATTTTTCTCCTTTCACGTCTTTATGCGTCCCTCTTTGATCCCTTTTCCTTCTTACTCATGTCTCTTACCTTTCTTTCTTTCTTTCTTTCTTTCTTTCTTTCTTTCTTTCTTTCTTTCTTTCTTTCTTTCTTGTTATTATTTTAGACTTTTCTTCCAATCTGTCTTTTCTGTCTTTTTTTCCATTTCATGTCTGTTCTTCTCCTTCCTTCCTTCCTTCCTTCCTTCCTTCCTTCCTTCCTTCCTTCCTTAATCCAGTACTTTCTTTAATGTATTTCTTCCTTTTACCTCTCTTCCTTCATATCTTCTTCATCCCTTCTCTTACCTTCCTTCTTTCTTTCATTTCTTCTTGTTTTTCAGACTTCCTTCCTTCCTTTCTTCCTTCTTCTCGCCCTTGCTTTTCCTCCCTCCCTCCCTCCCTCCTTTCTTCATTCCTCCCTCCTTTCTTCCTCCCTCCCTCCCTCCGTCCCTCCCTCCCTCCCTCCTTTCTTCATTCCATCCTTTTTTAATGCCACACTAATTTTGTCTGTAACTTACTCTTCACTGTAACTTACTCTTCATTATTGATAATTAAATTCTGAAACCATAAGAGAAGGAACCTGTGACCCACACAGTGTTAAAAAGGATTTAATGCACTCAACCTGCTTTGGGATTAAAGCTAGTCAGCTTTGTGTAAATCTGATCAAAGCACCATGGTTCCTCCTCTGAGGAACCCTATCTCCAGCTCACACCTGACTTTCTCCAGCTGAAACCCAGACGGACAAGAAAATCCCTCAGCACGCTTTATCACTCACTGCACCCACAACGCCATTTAGGACAGAGTCATGGAGGATACACACGCTAAACTATACTCTGAAGACACATTACCACATGAGTATGACATCACACACACACACACACACACACACACAATCCACCCCCCAGAGATTGTTTTTTAATGATCGAAGAAGTGCTAATGAGAAATCGGCTTTCTGCTAACCACGCTTCAGAGCTTCTGATTGAGTTTTATCAATTCCTCCACATTAGCTGTATCCTCTAGAGAAAAGTGGGGAACCAAGCATGAACAAAATACCCTACGCAACATCAATTTTACCTCTTAAACACACACACACACACACACACACACACACACACACACACGCTAATTACCACTGCAGATTTTAGCTGCAAAGCCGACTTATTATATTACACCCAAATAACTAACGAAGATTTGCGCATCAGTTTCAATCGACAGCCGTTTGACTGTTAATTTGTGCTCTGCGTTTTTTGGGTTTGAATAAAAAGCGAGGCGAGGGAAGGCATGAGGCACAATAAAAGTGGGATTCAAAGACAGGAAAACTCATCTGGCGGTTCGAATTAGTGCTAGCGGCGATTAACGGCGGGACGCAGGGAGAGAAACAGATCAGGCTTCTGAAGCTTTGTGAAAGAGAACACAAAGACCGAAAACACAAAGAAAGAAGAAGCCAAAGAGAAGAAAGCTTGAAAATGAAAGAATTAAGAAGATAGTTTTGCCAAGTGTTTGGCTTTGTAGTGTTGTTCCGTGTCTAAAGTTTGCGTGTTTCATTTTCCACTTCAGTTCCGTAACTTAAAAGTAATGGAAGACGAAAATAGCCGGAATCTATCTGTTCTGTTCTGAAAACTTCATGATGTGTGAGTGTGTGATGAGTTACTGTCGTCTATGAACGTGAAGAAAACTTCACTGTGTAGCAGTTTATGGCTATTTCCTTCAGAGTTAAGGCTTGCTTTGTAGAAATGAAGCAATTATGTGAGTTTAGGCCTGAACAGAATGCTGCTCTCAGCATGTCCTTTAGCGTCTAGCGTCTACAATACAAAACGCTACTATATCCTAGCTCCTCTCTGCCTCCGACTATGGATCGGATGCCATTTGTTTTTTTTTTTCCACGGCATTGAAGGTCAGCAGCGGGGGAGAACTTGTCCAGACAGAAAAACAGACATGGATGGATAAAGGGAAGTAGAGAATAAGTGAAAACTAGAAGCACAGGGACACGTCTCTAGCTTTATTATCTATCTATCTTTTCCTTTTATACTGTAGGGTAGAATCTGTCTCGGAGCATCAGTTCACCTCTGGAAGATAAAGTTCAGTCTACTTACATCTGCCATCCATCGTCATTCAAAAGCTGTGAACTGAGTCAGGAGTGTTAGAGCAGGAATTGTGTGAGTCAGGACTTTTTGACATCCAAAGTCAGTTTGAATTGAACCCTGGTGTGTAGTCCTCCTCAACGAGCTTCCACTCGGTAACCGTCTCAGCATGACGGTCTCCGAATGAACTCTACCGTGGTTCTATTGCACCGGGAAATGGATTTAATCAACTCGGTCGTAGGAAGTGAACCACACGAGGGTTGCATGCTTGCATACTTGGGTTGCATCTTAAAATATATAGAACAAATATCCAGGAATCTGAAGCTTGCAAGGTTGAACTTTAAACATCGGATTGATCATAAAAATTGACGAGTTAAAAAGCACACTGGTAGTGGGATACTGATTGAAAGAATTTATCCAAAGTGCCTAATCGATATTTTGCTCTAAATGTGTCTCGTATCGGACATCGTCACGAGTCGATCGGTGTCAGATTATAAAATCGTCACTCGCAGCCTCACACTGACATAGATTCAGAGCCGAAAGGCTGAAACCAACCGTGGTAATGTTTCTCTTTTTGCACAGATCAAACATTGCACTGTGGGTTTTCAGTGAACTCATTTACAAACTCATTTTCTTCGGACGGTACGCCGACGAGACGTACAGTACAGTACAGCAGTACCAACGATGTTCTCAAACATACACACACACAAATACACAACTATGTCTAAGACAATGTTTAATTTAGCAAAATTAGTAAAATCCCTCTTCTTTATCATAAGGCTGACATTTTGTTCAAGCCAGTAAATAGGAACAGGACACAAATCTAGGATTTAGCTGTAGCAGAACATTGACTACACTGACAATCTTGGAGAAAAGTGGCTGACATTAATATGCATTGGCTGTATCTTAGTTTAGCAGAGTGGAGACTAGATGACAGGAATCTGGTGCTATTGATCAAAGTAACAACAAAACACAGTATCATGAGTGTCACTGCACAGACAGCATGGTTGACAAAATGGTACAAGCAAAGCCAGAACCTTGTAATTACCACAACACAGTCAACAATCCAACTGTTTTCAAGAAGGACAACGATCAGGAGTCCTGGTGTTGTTTTATCTGTTTAAATAAGCATGAAAAATCAATGTGCTCTGACAACTACAAGTGAATTACACATTCATTACAGGTATGTGTGTATTGATGGAAAGACCATGGCTCAGGTTTCCTTTCCTATAATCACTGTTAAGTCAACCTTGAATGGTTAAGGTTAAAGTGAGGGTCAGAGATCAAGGACCGCAGAACAGACCAAGGTATCATATCGTGCTGTCGGGCGGAAACCTCGTATGTCCAAATTTGGTCAATTTCATACTTTTTTCACATATCGATGCTATTGGTCAGTCCCCACGTGGGTCTGTTATTTTTACAAGTTATTAACCAATCTAAAGTCTTGAAAAAAGCTTGAGCGCAAATCTCATAACTCCATTGGACACTTCAACTGTCCACCTCTTCCTCACTCCGCAGGAGAGCTTCGCGGCATATTTCTCCTTAATAAGAGTCGCAACGAATCAACACGTCTTCTGAGGTAAATGTCTTCAAAACACTGGGCTCAAAGAAAGAAAAATCTTGACCCCCGCTAGTTCTGGTGCTCGTCTGAGGACAGGAATTTAGCGCAAGACAATCCACTGCAACGCGGACTAAACCCTGTGCACTGCAGATAAGGTACAGCGTTTTTTTAATTTCCTGAAAAGTAATGGTTTTGGAGATACGAAGATTCCGCCCGACAGCGACGATATACTGTACACTGCACTTGAAACCAAAGATGCAAGTCCAAAGTTTTTTTAATTTATTTATCCAGCAAACTCTGTTCAGATTCAGCACCAAAATACCGCTGATCTGGGACCAGAACCCTGTAATGACACAGCTTAAGCGTGGTATCAGAGCTTCAGACTGACTATTTCGGACCCTTTTGACAAACTGCCAGTGAAGGAATTGGTGGTGGTTCAAAGGAACTTTTCCAAGAATCTGACATACTTAGTAAACTACCAGGCTAGACAGGTTTTGTTTGCCAGTTGATGCATCGTCCTTGTGCAAGTATGTGAGTCTTCCTTTAATGAGGAAGCATGTTTAGGAAACTTTAGCAGTTTCACATACTTTTGCAGCTTGTTTGACTTTGGTATTCTGTCTGGCACTTTTTGTTTAAACACCTCTAGGTTCTGTTTGATCCCTGAGATCCCTGCATTAGATGTACGGTGAATAGTCAAAATCTGTTCATTTAAGTACAACGGTAAAGAACTGGTAGAGAAAGCGGGGAGCAAAATAATGCTTTCTCTATCTTTAAACAATGATCTCTATGGGGGATATGGTAGCTTTGTAGGAGTTGGACTACTGGAAAAAAGGTTGTGTGATCAAACCCCAGGTCCATAAAGCTTTTGCTGCTGGGCCCCTGAGCAAGGCCCTTAACCCTCACTTGCTCATTTGTATAAAATGAGGAAAAAATGTAAGTCATTCTGAATAAGGGCGCCTGCTATATGTTCGTTCATTCATTCATTCATTCATCTTCTACCGCTTATCCGAACTACCTCGGGTCACGGGGAGCCTGTGCCTATCTCAGGCGTCATCGGGCATCAAGGCAGGATACACCCTGGATGGAGTGCCAACCCATCACAGGGCACACACACACACACACTCTCATTCACTCACACAATCACACACTACGGACAATTTTCCAGAGATGCCAATCAACCTACCATGCATGTCTTTGGACCGGGGGAGGAAACCGGAGTACCCGGAGGAAACCCCCGAGGCACGGAGAACATGCAAACTCCACACACACAAGGTGGAGGCGGGAATCGAACCCCGACCCTGGAGGTGTGAGGCGAACCTGCTAACCACTAAGCCACCGTGGCCCCCCCGCTATATGTTTTAAATGAAAAATCTCTACTTTTAGAAACCCAGCTTTCATTACTTAAATTTAGGCTTATAAGTGATAAGAGCTGCCTGTAAGAAGCATGGCTGAAGATCACACCCCAGATCGGTTATTATGTACAGTATGACCCAGTGAATGTCCCAAGTTCTGCCTTAAAATCAAATCTAACACCAGCAGTGTGACAGTACAAAAAAAAAAAAAAAAGAAGCATTACAGGCATCTTGGGATTTAAACCTCACTTGTGTTCGTATAAAATTCCGCTAAAATGCTTTTCAGTTCAAATTCTTACACGTTCAATGTTAGATCAGGCATTTGTCCTTCTATCACCTCCAGAATGTTTGGGTGGCATTCAAGATCCGTTTTCTATCTCAGATGTCAAATACGCAGGACGACAGAGAGCCATTTGTCACTGATGAGTGATATCAAAACCTCCCAGAGGAGCCAGGTATGGAGGTAGGAGGTTAGAGACCTCAGCTTTAGGGGTGTGCGGTAAACAGAAAGGCAGAGACAGATGAGCTTCTAAACTGTCAGCTAATTTATCATACAGCCTCTGTAGATCTAGTGGAGTGGAGTGGTATCGACAAGTTGTAAAAGTCCAGAGTGAAAGCTACTACCTTTAAAGCCCTTAGCAAGCAATGCTAAAACAGATGGATGCCTTTGAAAGCCAGCTAACACACACATACTCAAGGAAACTAAGAGGGGGTCCTGAGGGACTCGAGAGCCTGCTGAGTGAAGACAAACCTGCCAGATGTATCATGCCGAGTTCCCTGAGGAGAAAACACACACTCAGACACACACACACACACAAAAAACCCAGTCCAGTTGACAGCGTGTTGGGTTTTGCAATATGGATAATTACTGCAGTGCTAAAAAGGACAAGGCCATACGGAAAGAGTTCATAGGGAGAGTTCGGGGACAAGGAGGGGTGGAGGGAATACAACGTGATGAAGTGAGAGGAGAGAGTAAAAAAAAGAGAACAGTGGACAGAAAGGGAGAGGAGGAGGAGGAGGAGGAGGGTGGAGGAAATAAATTAGCAGCTCCTGCACCATCCTGTGACAGGTGCTGTTAATGAGAACGTGGTCAGGAATGTTTTTGGACGGCAGAAAAAGAGGGAGACAAACAGGCCCTGATCATCTGGTCAGTCCAGGAGAAAGAGAGAAAGAGGAACCAGGGAGTCGGTAGCAAGAAGGTCTTTTAAATTCAGCTGATAGGGGGTAAATAGAGGGCATGGAAATGAACTGGAGTGGCCAGAAAAGGGGATGGAGGAAATTTACAACAGAAAAAAACACTTATTTGACAAAGGAAGATGCAGAAATTCTTGTAAAATCTTCTAATCTGAGCGCAATCTGAACATCAGAAGTACAAACTTAACAGTACAACATAATAGATATAAAAAGAGGTAACTAAAAGTATATAACTCGAGGGGACTTAGAGGTAGAGATTAACAGAAACAACATCATCAGTACTTATTTCAACTAAAACATTAAGTTCAGGCATGATTTATTTAAAAAAAAAAATGCAAATACAAGCAGAAACTAATATATAATTCCATCATCCACCAGTTCATCAGTGAATGTATTGATTTTAACCAGTTATGGGACAACTGAGGAACTGTAGAATTCAACTGTTCTTTTAATAACTAAAGTAAAGTTTTTTGTTTAAAAAAGAAAACATCAAAACTTTATATAACAGCTAACCCCCAACACACACACACACACACACACACACACACACACACACACACACAAAACCAGTTTAGCAAAAAAAAAAACCTGCTTGAGCTCATCAATCCAGTTAACGACCACTCTAATGTTCATGTGCTGACAAAATGAAATTTCCTAAATGTTATATCGATCATACCTTGCTAAGCTACGTTTCGATTCCCCTTGCAGACGCTAGCAGAATTTTGTGTCCAAATGGAGCCAGAATGAAATCCAGTAATGCGATAATAACTTACAGTAATTCACAGCCTGGACCTTCGGTTTAAATGATCAAATTCGCATACGATATCACATCATGCATCACCGTGGCTGAAGACCTGGGCACGGCGTAGAGCAGACCTGCTTTGACCTCCAGTCAAAGAGCATCTTGGTGGTAGAACCAAAGAAACAATAGAATGAAACTTTAAATTTACTCCTAAATTTACAGTTTATACAATCGACTTCAGTCGCTAAAAAAAACGACGTTTAACACAAATTCACCGTTAGAGATTTTGAAATTCCTGCAGGACCTTTATAATCTTACTGGGACATACATGTTATAGAGCACACATGGGTTAACTCTTTAAACCATCAGGTAGAAAACACACTGTGGCATTAATAACTGTTACAAATCCAACAGGAACCACCTGTAATAACCTACTAGTTTAGCCGGAAGGCTAACAAAGGGACTTCGGTTTCCCTAGAGGCAAAGACGACTTCTACAGTAGTCCAGTCTAAAAGCGCTTAAGGCCAAGTTTCTCCTCCAGGGATTTAGAGAAAAGAATAAAGCCAGCCAGATTTCAAACCGCAACCGTTCGATGAGCATGTGTTGTGGCGTTTAAAGGATGAGCCTTGAGCTGAGCAATGCAGGTGTCTTAGATTGATACCACTTAGCAGAACAATGTTAGCTAGTCTTAATTACTTTCAGCCTAGTAATCACGCAAAACCATAATCAAAACAGAGATCATAAAAAAGCCACCTATTAAGGGACGTCAGGGCTGAAAGTTCTTTTCTCGTCTCTGGATGAACAGCATGATTATTCATATAGCGCTAGCTGGCTAGCACATGATGCAGGTGTGCGCAAAAGCTAGCCAACTTGGCACGGCACGATTCATCTCCACCAGGATTAGCACTTCGCTGCCAGCTGGCTTCGCCGGCTTTAGTAAATTAAAAACCTGTGTTGAGAAGCTTTAAAAGCGGCTAGAAGAGCATCGCTCCATGGCATTACGATCGTTTTCCAACACAAAACTCCCAAAAGCTCTTGATAATCTGTTTAGCTAATCCCGATGCGACTTAACAACCATGAAAGGTAAGGAGGGAGAAGTTTCCAGAATCTGAAGAAGCGAGTTTTTTCAGGAGTTTGGACGAACTCCTGTCTGTCACGTTTCGGGAAAAGAAGGCATCAAAAACGTTCACTTCGCTCTCGTCAGGCGCTAATGCTCCGGAGCACACCTGTCGAGGAGAAAGTGCGACAAGAAACAAGTTTAACAAGTGCACTTTCTCATGTTTCAGAAGTGATACTTTCAGGGATTGGCATGAGGAATGCCTAATGCCGCAATTCGAAGGAAAATCTTTGAAGCTCTCAGACTCGGTGGGTTTAGTGGACACTTTGTGTGGAAAAATGATAAGCCGAAGCTCAAACGTGAGGATAGGAACAGGTGTCAACGTGATCAAGGGACCCAGATATGATTTTAGTGAGTAATAACATCGACAAGCTGCCAACTCTGTGCATTTAAGATACATGGAATTGTGACAAATGACAGAATGAGTGACAGAAAAAAGAGATAGAGTGAGAGAGAGAGAGAAAAAGAAAGAGAGAGAGATTTAAGTTGGACTCAGCAGGGTTTAGCATATGTGCAAAACCTGACGTGAAAAAGAATCCAAATCACAATCCTGAATCTGAAGAATCTGAAGAATCTGAAGACGTTTTTTCTTCACGTGTGATTAATCAACTGGCTTTTTACACACTTTTGTTTACATGCTATATTTATTTCCAATGTAGATTTTTGTGCTTTTATTTTGAAATGTCATCTTTAAACCACAGTCTCTTTTTTTTATTACATATGATTTCTACACATAATACATTATTATTATTTTTTTAATTTAATTTATTTATTTTCTCAGGAATAATTTTTCACATATCATCTGTTTAGAGTTTTTAGTTATTTTTACGCATAACTCATTTATTTTCACTTTTTTACAGTACTGTATGTGCCATTCGTTTTCTTATTTTTTTTTAAATGTTTTCTTTTTAATTTCACATTATTATATGATTTTTACACGATTCATTTATCTCATGTTCATTTGTCACATATAGAGAATAATATTTCATCACATTATCCTGATGCAATTTTTCACATAAATAATCATTTTTCACATGATCATGTTTACTTGATGTTTTTATTTACAAAGTCACCTGTGGAGCGTAAAGAAGAAAAAAAGACATCAATCCTTTCAGTTTGTTAAGTGAAATATTTGTTTACTATTTAGTGAATTTTAGAGCTCTAAAAATGGAACAGTTTTGAAAAAAAAACAACAAAAAAAAAAACTAACAGCAAAGACATCTAATGAATTCACTAATGAACCTCGCATTTATCTAAAACCGCGGGCCCACAGCGGTGAGCTGAATCCGGCTTAATGTCGGCGCAGCTAAACCCTTCATCTACCTCGCAATTAGCATTTAAGAGTAAATGAATCAGAGCAGACTCAGCTGGACACGTTGGACTGAGTTGTTCTCTTGCTGACTGCTTGGTATAACACACGACACAAGGACGCAGCAAGAAACCGCCGCTGGCTAAAACGGCTAATGCCGCCGCACAAAAGACAGAAAAACCCCTACGAGAGCCACTTTGTGTACGTCAACGGGAATGATTTGTGGAAAATTCTGAAAGCTTTTAAAAGCGCATTCACAAAATCTGAAAGAACTGAATTATGAATCACACAACATGCCACAACGGAGTTACAGTATAGCAAATAAACTGACTGTTTCACATTCAGCTAGCATTAATACAGTAGGCTGTTTGAGCAGATCCTGGACCTCGGCATCCCGTCAGCATTGCTGTAGCATTATCTAAAAAGCAAATCTAACAAATCTAAAAATTAACCTCATACCAGGAGACCTGGACAGTTAGTAAAATTTGTAACTATGGCAGAAATTGAACAGCAATGTGAGTCAGACAGACCAGGTGAATGAAACCTGGTCACCTAAACTAAATGTATGGTGGCATTTTTTTATATGGAGTTTCCTCCCATTTTTGTTGATTTCATGCTGTTTTCTTGGAAAGTGATGTTAAGGCTCTGGGTTGTTGATTGGGGTTTAACCCCAGCACTGCTAAGCTGCCACTGTTGGGCCCTTGAGCAAGGCCCTTAACCTCCCTCCTTCAGGAACGATGTATGCTAGCTACCCCTGCGCTCCGACCCAAACCTCCTCAGTTGGGATATGTGAAGAAAAGAATTCCCCTGTGCTGTAAAGCAGATGTGGTGATAACAAAGGCTTCTACGTCCCTAATTTAATCATTCATAGATGATTGAACGTCTTTGTCATGTCTCACTCCACAGTGGTGTTAATGAAGCTCATATGAAAGTAGACACACACATTTGTAGCGTTTCATCTGTGTTTCTGTTTTTCTCTACAATACTAGGATTGATATATACAGAAAAAAGTAATAAAATAAATTATTGTTTAGTTTTTTTTACAAACAAATGTTTGGATCTTTAAAGTAAATGGTGAAACTAAACCCATTTCTGCTCTCTGAGATGCTCCAAGTGTTTATTCGTCTGAAAAAAACAACTCAAATTTGATCTAAGATTCAGTTTAAGATTCTCAAGAGCAACAGAGTCCTGACTCATTTTAGATCAGACTCACAGACACAGAGAGACACCACTAGTGTACCGGTAAAAAGAATATCCGTATTTCACGGTGAACATCGTCATGACATTCTAATGACTTCTGACAAGCTAATAACAGGCTAATATTTGCAACTTTATCTAAAAACCCCTGACAAGTGTATAAGGCAAGCCTAGGCTTGCATGTCAATTGAAAACTCTGCACTAACGGCATAATTTTCACGGTAATAGACGGAATAGATAGAACGAAAGATAAAAGTTCGATTATGAAGTCAAAACACTCATTTAACCTTCAGCTGCACCTATTTCAGTCTTTGGTCATTAAAGAGCAGCATATAAATCTAAGATAATACCTAATAACTACTAGATTTCAGTCTTTTAAAAGCTCATTCTTTTTCCAGACAGGTCTCTTCAAAAATGCAATATATTCGTATCATTTGTTATCCTCGCCACAGTCACAGCATGCATTAATAAATGTTTGTTATTACAAATGTCCAAATCACAAAAGGTGAAGCCAAAAGCTTTTGTTTAGAGCAATGATAGAAATGGTGGTCATGAAATGGTGGGGGGTTTAACTGCATACTCCTTTGACATTTTGACCATTAAGTTCCACTAACGGGGGCACGGTGGCTTAGTGGTTAGCACGTTCGCCTCACAATAACAGGGTTGGGGGTTCGATTCCCGCCTCCGCCTTGTGTGTGTGGAGTTTTCATGTTCTCCCCATGCCTCGGGGGTTTCCTCCCCGGTACAAAGACATGCATGGTAGGTTGATTGGCATCTCTGGAAAATTGTCCATAGTGTGTGATTGTGTGAGTGAATGAGAGTGTGTGTGCCCTGCGATGGGTTGGCACTCCGTCCAGGGTGTATCCTGCCTTGATGCCCGATGACGCCTGAGATAGGCAAGGCTCCCCGTGACACGAGGTAGTTCGGATAAGCGGTAGAAGATGAATGAATGAATGAATGAAATATACTAGCTCCACCCCTAACCCTGCTCTTAACTCTTAAATCCAATTTTCCAGAGATGCCAATCAACCTACCATGCATGTCTTTGTACCGGGGGAGGAAACCGGAGTACCCGGAGGAAACCCCAGAGGCACGGGGAGAACATGCAAACTCCACACACACAAGGCAGAGGCGGGAATCGAACCCCCAACCCTGGAGGTGTGAGGCGAACGTGCTAACCACTAAGCCTCCGTGCCCCCCGAGTTAGTATATTTAAATAGAAATCTTTTTATTTAAAGAGTGTCCTTAAGATTTGCACCGTTGTTGAAAGATATTTGTCTTTCCATTGCTAGCCAATCAGATGCGTCTATTTGTTGGCTGTTTCCTCCTTTCTGGTCCATCCAGGTGGAGTATATTCCAGACCCCGCATTAAGTGTTAATAATAGAATATGACCTGGCCACTACTAAAATAGGAAGGAAAAAAGACAAAGAGATTAAAGTCAGCCCATCCTTCACAGCGTAGGCATGTCACAGCAGGGTGTCACTAATTGTTCAGGGTAGAGGAGGTATCTGTCCAGAAAAGGTGCTAAGTGAAAGGCAGTGAGTGGCGTTAACCAGAAACAATTATGAACCATCTCCGTTTCCTACTGCGTTTTCTCCCTGAGGCATCACACCCACATGCTACACACTTCCCATTCGTCTGCTGAATAAAAATAATCGCACCTGTTTTTCATCTCCTACAAGTGCCCGCATAAGCCAGGGCCATTGTTCTTGACTCGAGTCAGCGAAGCAGTTGTTCTGCAAAAAAAAAAATCTGTAACAATAGATATGTTTTCCAAGCAGCAAACTTGTCGTGAAGATCAGCAGATTCGTCCGAGGTTGGCGTTTTCTCAGCGACGTTCATACGAACGTAGCACAAAAGATAAACAATAGGAAGGAAACGGTGCTGGTGAAGCAATGGAAAGCTCTGCTGGGAGCTGAAGCTTCATGATTTCACTGAACCAGACAGATGTTGGCATACGATAAAACCAGCATGCAACAGCAATTAATTAAAGCCCTGATGAAAACAGGAGCACGAGACAAAGCAGAACAAATTGGACTGAAAGGAAAAGCGTCACGCCAGGACTCGTTCAAACAAAAGTCAGATTGGAGGCGGAGGGAGGGGAAGTGGTGGGAGGGGAAGGGGTGGGGCAATGTGGTGGTGGGGGGGTGTTGGGGTTTCTGATGTTTTTGACTGCAACGCTTCACGTCTTTTCTAAGCCAGATAACAGTGTTTTATGTTTGGATTTGTATTCTGGCTGCAATTCTAAGATCTGCTGCCGGTTCACTTGATGAATTTAGGACGACGCGTCTCACGTTTTGTCTGCGTCTATACTGGTTCTTCTGAAACTGTACTTTTTAACTGCTTTAACAAAACAAAACAAAAAAAAATCCAGTCAACACAAAGAGTTTTATAACGACAGATTAGCTCGAATACGTTCTTGTTACTATGGTAACCGATTGGTATAGTGGGCGCTTCACATACTGTAATCAGTGTTTATTCATTAAAAAGACAAGTTTTTAACTCGGTTGTTATTTAAGAAAGACGTATCAGCATCAATATGATTCATGGTCGATAACTCTGATTGGTTGACAGTAGAATAATGGGTGGGATTATCTCGTAGCTTCTCATGCTTTCATACATCTTCAGTTCTGATAAACGGGTTAAGAGCGAGGTCAGGTTTAAGGCCGGGGTTACTATGTTTGGTGTGTAATCAAATGGAATCCGATCACAAGCTTCGGGTTTAGGGAGTTTCTTTCACCGAACACTTTCTTAAAAGATGTTGAAGTAATTATGAACCATCTCTATTGAGACTTCAGCAGTGACGCTTTGTAAATGCTCATCATCAGGATAAAGGACTTTTATTTTAGGTTAAATTTGTTTTCTTGCTAACATACTGTAATAAGTTGTGTGTTTTTATTGTTATTATTAAATTATCAATAGATAATAGAAACAATTGCTTCAAAGCCTTAAAGGAATTAAACAATTGCATTAATTGCAAACAATTGCATTACATTTACAGCAACTTTGATCTCATTTTAAAAAAAATAGCAATTAAGGGCCTTGCTCTGGGGCCCAGCAGTGTTATCTTGGGGGACTTGGGATTTGAACTAAGTCAAGGACACCTTACCCACTAACCTCCCCTGGCCTCACATGGCATCATGGGGCATCATGTAGCTCAGGTATTGATTCTTTTCTGAATGACAGCACGCCATGTTGTGTTTTATTCCTCGTGTAAATTTAAGATCGACTCACATGATGATTACAGTACAGATTTTCAATATAAGAGAAAATCTTATCTCAATCCTATTGGCATATATGGAAGGCCATTAAGCTCATCAGGAACGCTTACTAGCGACCGACTCACCGACAGCAAATGATTAGCTACCGCATGAAGTCAAATAAAACCAACTGTCAGCCACCTGATCGCAGTTAGTAGAGATTCTGATTTTGACCATATGCTCCATCACAACTGCGCTCTCTCGTTGTTGTTCCTTTGCTCTGACGCACCAGGAGACCTCACTCAGGGCGGGAAGCTGACAAAACGCCGTCATTAGAAATCCTCCCACTCACACACACCCTTCATTTATCTCACAGGCTCCTCTGAGGTCTCGAGCATCTCTCTGAGAGTGTGAATAAGTAAGACGGGGGCGGATCTAAATAGCCAACATTTCTGTCCGCTGATTTCTTAATTTTTTTTTGTGTGTGTGTGTGTGTGTGTTTGTGTGTGCGAGTGTGTTGCACAAGCCTGCCGTTGTACAAACATCACCAATATGTCAGGTTGAATTAAATTAATTGAACGAATCTGTTGACGCTAATGGCTGAATTAGCATCTCTATTCCTGTGCTATTCTGCAGCAGGGGAATATATCTTGTAATCGCATTTATTTTTATATATTTTGCAAAATGTATTTAACTCCAGCAATCTAGCCGTGTTTGCTGTGTGTTGTGTAGCAAGGAGCAATTATTGTGATTCAGGGTGCTAGCGTGTAGGTGTGATGTCTCAGGGGACACGAAGCAGGTAACATGGATGAATTGGTTTTATTTTTTCCTGTTAACGCCACTCACTGCTTTTCACTTTGCACCTTTTCTGGATAAAGACCTGCTATACCCTGAACAATTAGTGACATCCAACTGTTCCACACACACAATGTTGAAGTTACGATAACACTGATCTACTGTAGAAAAAACACCTCTCTCACTGTAAGAACTTCAGCAATACTATGAGTTTTATAGAATCTACAAACACTACAATTGCACCACAAAGCTATTGATTAATTTAATAACCTGTCTCACTGAAGGAGGTGTGGCCTATGTGGCTCTCTATCTCAGTGAAGGAGGCGTGGCCTATGTGGCTCTCTATCTCAGTGAAGGAGGCGTAGCCTATGTGTCTCTCTGTCTTAGTGAAAGAGGTGTGGCCTTGATGTCTCTCTGTCTCAGTGAAGGAGGCGTAGCCTATGTGTCTCTCTGTCTTAGTGAAGGAGGTGTGGCCTTGATGTCTCTCTGTCTCAGTGAAGGAGGGGTGGCCTTGATGTCTCTCTATCTCAGTGAAGGAGGCGTGACCTATGTGCCTCTCTATCTCACTGAAGAAGGCGTGGCCTATGAGTCTCTCTTTGTCAGTGAAGGAGGCGTGGCCTATGTGTCTCTACCTCAGTGAAGGAAGTGTGGCCTATGTGTCTCTCTATATCAGTGAAGGAGGCGTGGCCTATGTGTCTCTACCTCAGTGAAGGAAGTGTTGCCTATCTCAGTGAAGGAGGCGTGGCCTGTGTGTCTCTCGATCTCAGTGAAGGAGGCATGGCCTGTGTGTCTCTCTATCTCAGTGAAGGAGGTGTGGCCTATGTGTCTCTCTATCTCATTGAAGGAGGCATGGCTTCTCTGCCTCTTAGATTTAGTAAAACTGAAAATCTTAAGTGAAAATTAAGATGTCTGAATTGATTAATTGATTACTGAATTAAATTATTAATTGAGTAGTTAGTTAGTTTAAATTGGATTAGGACATTTACATACACCATAATAGACTAAAAACATGGTATCATGCTGTGTGGTTATTATAGTGTCACAATTTTCCTTTGTTCTACTCGTTCTCATAACTTTTTTTTTACATAAGCTGCTGTGAATTCTCGTGCATTTCCGATGATGTCACTGCGTTGTCTTGGCGCATGCTGTGAGACGAGCAAAGGACATGTGGCTGGGACGACAAACCTCACAGCCAGCTGACTGGCACTGCGGGCATCTGGGCTGGCGGCCCGATCTCAGCGTGCAGGGACTGAAATTTGTTTTATAAAGGGCAGTGTGGTGAAGCTGCATTGCAGTGAACAGAGGCCAAACCAGACACACAAAAATTTATGTTAATGCTTTTTAAATTGGTAACTAACGTCATCTGTGTGTATGTGTGTTTCCATCTAATGCTGTGTTAAAAGCAAAAATAAGAAGAAAGAAAATCAGACAAAATTATACGTTTTTTAAAACAATATATAGTTAAATTTTTATGTACTATTGATCTAGGAGAGGGAAACATAGAATAGCCTCTGTGCAATGGTGTTAGTGAAGGAGGTGTGGCCTCTGGGTCTCCCGTCTTAGTAAAGGGGGTGTGGTCTCTGTGCCTATGTCTACTGAAAGAGGTGTGGTCTCTGTGTCTCTCATCTAAGTAAAGGGGGTGTGGCCTCTGTGCCTATGTCTATTGAAGGAGGTGTGGTCTCTGTGTCTCTCATCTTAGTGAAGGAGGCGTGGCCTCTTTACCTATGTCTATTGAAGGAGGTGTGGCCTCTGTATCTCTCAGGCTTCGTGAAGGAAACGTGGCCTCTGTATTTATTAATCATTATGACGGAGCTATCAACTGTGTGCCTGTTAATGTCCAGTGAAGGGGCGTGGCCTCTGTATCTATGCCTAGCAAAGGAGGTGTGGCTTCTGTGCCTCTCAGCTCTAAAGATGGATTAACACTAAAATCTGCATCTGGAAACAGTATCTTTATCTCAGCCTCAACGTTACTTTCAAAATAATTGACAAAGCATCCGTCTGTATTAGAGGTGGATGGTGTGTGTGCGCACGTGTGTAGGAAAAGACTGAGAAAAATGGAGCGTACAGGAAGAATTGGATGCAATTAAAAGACAGGGTCAGGGAGCGGCGAGCAGTGATTAATACGCCTCTCTGGTAAAGAGCTTTCACAGAAGGAGAGAGGGATAATAGAGGCAGGGCAGCTCCATAGGGACGCACTCCTCCGCCTGCCTCTCTTCTCACTTTATTCTCCAGTTTTCTTTCACTCTCTCTCTTGTCTTTGTGCATCTCAACTACAGTTACTAATGAGCTCTGTGTCACCTCTTATTACAGCTAGGGGGCAGGAGCGAGCACCGAACGCCACGCAGTGCCTAACAGCACAGAGATACACACATACTGTATACACTCACAGCTTAGTGATTACATGTTTGTAACACGGTAATAACAATGTAATAACAGTAATAGTGTTTAAAGCTGGACATTTTGCTCTAAATACATGTATACTGTTTACATGTATATTTTAAAAATAAAATTATAATTTGTAAAATCTGACATTTTTACTGCTTCCAAACTTTTATCAGATCCCTAAACAGAATTATTATTTATTTTTTTATTTCAGAAAAATGACTCAATTGCTAAATGAATCCAAAAAAAAAAAATAAATTGCATTATAACTGACATTGTTTTTTTCATATGCCATAAACCGCATTATAATGTTTTTTAAATTTATTTAGATTTTTTAAATTTTAATGTAATTAATAATGTATAATTCATAATAATAATAATAATAATAATAATAATAATAATAATAATAATAATAATAATAATAATCATATAATTCATTAGTGTGTTTGTACTTTGAGATCATAACGACTCCACAGACCATAACCGAGTCCTATCCTAAATAAATCCACAGCCGATACACGACCCGCTCTGAGCTCTGAGGTGAGAGCCGTGAGATGAAGGTTATGGGTCTGTTGTGTTTGCCCCACAGTGTTTCTCTGACACTTCTGGGATATCACCTCATAACCTCCTCGTCTCTATTGCTGAACCTTCTCCACTGAGCTGCCACGAAACACAGCAAGTTCACACACGCTCCAAGTCTGAGAGTAGCCAAAGCTGAACGGTCAGGTAAAATCGATATGCGCTGTCTAACAGGATGCAGGCGAGCCGCTCGGTGACCGGGTCAGGGACTGAAAAAATCGTGTAGAAATCATGAATAATTGAAGAGAACATGGAGAGCGGCTGAAGTGCTCCGTCACAGGAGTTACAGGATCAATCCGGCCAGAATAACGAACAACTAAATGGCATCCATATATAATATAATATAATATAATATAATATAATATAATATAATATAATATAATATAATATAATATAATATAATATAATATAATATAATACGGTGGCTTAGTGGTTAGCATGTTCGCCTCACACCTCCAGGGTTGGGGGTTCGATTCCCGCCTCCACCTTGTGGGTGTGGAGTTTGCATGTTCTCCCCGTGCCTCGGGGGTTTCCTCCGGGTACTCCGGTTTCCTCCCCCGGTCCAAAGACATGCATGGTAGGTTGATTGGCATCTCTGGAAAATTGTCCGTAGTGTGTGATTGTGTGAGTGAATGAGAGTGTGTGTGTGCCCTGTGATGGGTTGGCACTCCGTCCAGGGTGTATCCTGCCTTGATGCCCGATGACGCCTGAGATAGGCACAGGCTCCCCGTGACCCGAGGTAGTTCGGATAAGCGGTAGAAAATGATCACTTCAATCACTTGATGTTGCATATTATATTATATTATATTACATTATATTATATTATATTATATTATATAATGTAATATAATATAATATAATATGCAACATCAAGTGATTTTAAAATCACTGAACAGGATCAGATCAAAATAATCCACTTTTTAATGTACAGTTAGAGGAAATAATCAACAGTGTGATGAAGTGATGAAGCAGAGATACCACTGTTTATTTTTAGTTCATTAACCGTTTATTATTAATACTTATTAATAGTTTCAGTATTTCGTCCTGTTTTTATCGTGTCCATGTCAATGATTGAACGTCTTCCTCATGTTTCACTCCACAGCGGTGTTAATATGAAGCTCATATGAAAGAAGACACTCAGGACTTTAAGAATGTGTAGAGTTTCATCAGGATTTCTGTTTTTCTCTACAATATTAAAAAAAATTTAAAAAAGCATTTCTTATTAAAAACACATACTGCCCGATTCTGAAGACTTTCCCTCCTTGAAAAACGTTACAAATAAAATGTAAAATGCATGAGTGTGTAAATCAAGATCAGACAGAAAGTCATCATTATTAATGCCCTTGAATGCCCACATGAACACACACACACACACACACACAACTTTTAGCTTTTGGATGTCTTGCATTCTTATTCTTAATTCAGTTCATTTCTAAAAATGGAAAACACAAGATCTGCTGTGTGTGTGTGTGTGTGTGTGAGAGAGAGAGAGAGAGAGAGAGAGAGAGAAGGTGAAAAGCAGGTGAAAAGATGGTCACATGACCCCATTAAGGGAACGGCTGACAAGCTCTAACAGTGCTAAGCGGCTAACTCAAGGTGCAGTAGAGAGCTAATGAGGACGCTGATCTCACCTTTGCCCTCGGAGACACGGTGCTTCAGCTCACAAACAACACACACACACACACACACACACTTGAAGTGTATTGCTATGGAAACACACAGATCTCACCAGGCTGTTTACTTGCACTCGGGTGTTTACGGATCCAAAGTCAGTGGCACCGCTTTGCCATGGTTCATCACCATAGTGATCACACACACACACACACACACACACACACACACACACACACA
>NC_083478.1:2370000-2382500 GCF_030014155.1 Tachysurus vachellii | reverse complement strand
CATTCATTCATTCATTGGAAGAGTTGGAAGAGTATTCATTGAGGTAAATAATAATGCTAAGCCTCTCATCCCTTCGAACCCTAGCAACACCCCTGGGCTAAGCTAACCCAAACAACCGCTCTGTGCATCCGTCCTGAGCAGAAAAGCATCTCAGAATGTCCAAGCTCGGAGAAGACGCTCTACGCGGAGATCATTAAACCGCCGTTCTGGAGGTTTATTAAGGTTTATTCATTTACAGACGAGAGAATAGAACGATGTGAGATTTTCTCTCCTTGGAAAGAAAACACAGCAGAAAAAAAAGAAGGACAATAGATAGAGACATGCAAACTTTATGAGAACTAGTTGCCTTGGTGAGAGAGGAAGAAGAGAAAAAGGGAAAAAGAAAAAGAATGTCTGGTGTGTTATCAGAGCTTCTGTCTTCTTGGAGATCAAACTCGCCGGTAAATGAGGGAAACAAATCATTCCAGGACTCCCCCCCTTCGTCTTCAGTTCTTTGATTATTGCCACGAGAAAACTGCTGGTGAACACAAACAACGCTTCATTACGCGGCCGAGCCGAGCCGAGCCTAGGAGAGAAGAGAAGAGGCGAGACGACGCGAGGCGAGATGAGGCGAGGCGAGGCGAGGCGCTCTGGTGTTTCCCACAACTACTTCTTAAAGGCTTTAGAGTTAGACGGCTGGTTTAATTTAAATTCCCACAAACAAGCTCCTATCAAAAGCTGTGCAGTGTGAAAAACAACAAAAAACCTACACAAATTGGATCGATCAGGGCCGAGGTGAGATCTTTAGGCGGCTTTCACACCTATTAGTCTGTTTGTAGAGTCAGAATCAAAGAGAAATTGACACTGTTGGTTTTTTTTCTACACGGTTGGTTTTTACACTGGTCGATTAGGTGTGTCTATATAGCGTAAGGAGTGTGTTAGCTAGGGACGTGGTAGCCTAGTGGTTAAGGTGTTGGGCTACCAATCAGAAGGTTGTGAGTTCGATTCCTACGTCCACCAAGATGCCACTGCTGGGCCCCTGAGCAAGGCCCTTAAGCCTCAATTGCTCATATATTCATTCATTCATTTTCTACTGCTTATCCGAACTACCTCGGGTCACGGGGAGCCTGTGCCTATCTCAGGCGTCATCGGGCATCAAGGCAGGATACACCCTGGACGGAGTGCCAACCCATCGCAGGGCACACACACACACACACTCACTCACACAATCACACACTACGGACAATTTTCCAGAGATGCCAATCAACCTACCATGCATGTCTTTGGACCGGGGGAGGAAACCGGAGTACCCGGAGGAAACCCCCGAGGCACGGAGAGAACATGCAAACTACACACACACAAGGTGGAGGCGGGAATCGAACCCCAAACCCTGGAGGTGTGAGGCAAATGTGCTAACCACTAAGCCCCTCTCTCAATTGCTCAGTTGTATTAAAAAAAAAGAGTAAGTAAGTCGCTCTGGATAAGGGCGTCTGCTAAATGCTGTAAGTGTTAGGAATGAAAAATCCAAGAAGAAGAAGAGGTGCACTTCAGGTACCTGAATGATTCACTTATTCTAGTGTGGAATCTTAGACTTTGCTTAATGTAGCGGAAAAGGGGCGGGGCTACCAGTTTTTTTTTTTAAATCATGTTCTAAATTCTCCTAAAGTGCCTAAAGTGGCATCCTTTGGTGTAGCCTTGGAAACGGCTTCAACTTCCGACTAGTAAGAAAAACTTTCGAAGCTTGCGTTTGAGACAATCCGACCCGCAGGTAGTGCACAGTGTACAGTAAGTGCATGTAGTGTGTTATATTTCATTTGGGACGTGGCAATTTTTTTTTTTTTACACTTCCTGTATCCGGTTTGCTCCGTTACTTCCTCTCACTTCTCGTCGTTTCTCCTCTCTTAAGACCGAGACGTGCTCTAGGACCGCTTGTTTTATTAGCGAATATCGCTAGTAACTCCAGTTTAGCATCATACAAACGAAATCACAGACTGTGGAGATTTTCTTATCTTCTTCTTTTCCTTCTCTTCTCTCCTCAGGATTAAAACGGATAATAAATCAGCCCATCCCCCAAACGCAGACACGCAAACCATCTAATTATTGGAATAATTCATGCTGATATGCACAGATGTGGTCGGATTTTCTACTAATGAAGTAACAGAAGGAGCGAACACTCACATCACCTCTGACCTCAAACTTTGTAACTCTCATACAAATTGATTCGAGAGAATAGTTTTGAATCCGCAAGTAGAATATACTATGCACGCGCACACACACGCACACACACACACACACACACACACACACACACACGTACACACACACACACACCCTCGCAGGGGATGAACCCCATCTCTGAACAAACTGTTCTGGCTGTCTTGCTGTTAAATGGGAAATTGGAAATTGTTCTCTTTCCTTAAACTCCATTTCATTGGAAGAGAGAGAGAGAGAGAGAGAGAGAGAGAGAGAGAGAGAGAGAGAGAGAGAGAGAGAGAGAGAGAAAGGACACCAAATTCTAACTACCATCATCAATCCATTACAGACTCAGACAGAAACTCTATCATCAGCCGTCCTCGTCTGTCGAAGAGCAAGCCTTGTGTTCAGCAATGTTTTTTATTCTCTCTCTCTCTCTCTCTCTCTCTCTCTCTCACACACACACACACACACACTCAGACTCACAGTTCTTCTCTCAAACAGTTCTGATTTTTAAAACAGATTCTTCACTGAATCCCCAGTTGGGGAGACAACATGCATCGTTATGTCTGACAATGAACATCTTGTGCTGCGCAGACAGAAAGAGAGAGAGAGAGAGAGAGAGAGAGAGAGAGAGAGAGATATGTTGAGGAACAATACTACTATTCTGTTTAAAGTTTGAAGGCTGAATAATACAGTAGAAGAGATTCAGATGATAATATTGTCCTAGTTTGTGCGTATGTCTATATATTTCTCCTTTTTTTTTAATTATTTTTAACAATTAACAGAGTTACCGAGCAAAATATTCTCTTTTTTTTTTCTTTTTCTTTAAATTTTTTTTACGAAAGCGTTTAAATAAGTGACTAACACCCTTTATTTATTCGCCCCATAGCTCCAGCGTACAACTGAGGAAGGATCCAGTATCGTGTTTATATACTTCTATACTTCTGCTGATATTCGGTTGAAACCTCTGACCGTGAAACGCACGAATTCGATTTTTAATCCATCACGAGGTGTCGCCTTTTTTTAAGACATATAGCTTTTTAAAAGGTTTGATTGAAGCGGACGTCTACACAGGGACAGAACACAGAGAGCAGAACGATGATGAAAAGAAGGAGAGCGAAGGCAGCCGGCTCACAGCCGAGGAAAAAGCCGACGTGTAAAATTCAAATCAGCTCTGGGGCGAGAGAGAGAGAGAGAGAGAGAGAGAGAGAGAGAGAGAGAGAGAGAGAGAGAGAGAGAGAGAGAGAGAAAGAGAGAGAACAGGAGGCCAAAGTGTATAATGATCTCAGCTTCGTTTTACTTTCTCCATTCATACATTCTTTTACACATCAATCCATCTTATTTCCCCATCAGTCTGCAGAAAAACACTCGCGCTTCTCTCGCCCGTTTCGTTCCGTCTCGCTCGCTCCCTTTTTCTGAAGGATGTGAAATGGTGTCATCTCATTCCTTTCAAAAATGGAAAATTGAATTTCCATTCCGAGGCCTCGGCGCGGATCGGGCTAATGACACGAGCACAATGCGCCGCTCGTCTGCGCTGTGTGTGAGGTGGCCTTTGTGTGTGTGTGTTTTTACACTAGCTTGTGATCCCAGCCTGTGATAACACACTGGGAGAAACAGCATATGGTCTAGCTTTAGTAAGACGCACTTGCTTGCCTTCGCTCTTCCTCTTTCTCTCACACACGCACACACACGCGCACACACACACACTGAAATCACCAGAACAACCTGCTTTGACATTATCACTACACTGTGCTCTCTACAAAAAGCACAATGAACACAAAAAAACACCCTACAATGCACTGTAATCATTTTATCCATACAATACACTCTTAAAAAAAGGTTCCTTGACATTCTATAAAGAACCCTGGCCTTCTGTAGTTGGCCTTTCCTAAAAAAAAATGCTTCTACTGTACTGTATATAGAACAAACGTTACTCTATTGCCTCTTTTCCACCAAAAAGAACCGGGTGCTGGTTCAGAGCTAGCACTGGTGCTGGTTCAAAGTTCCATTGGCGAACCTTCTAAGAACCGGTTTGTCTTTCCACCGGCTAGAGAGCATCACAGAGCCGAGTCTGACGTCACTGTATACGTGTCACGTGTCCCAGCAACGTTAGTGCAGCAGCGGCAAACACAAACACTTCAACAATGGCGGATGTTGCTTTACTGTTAATGTTCATGGCTTTGTGAACCTACATTAACATCCAAACGCAGCGAATCCGACGTGTACGTGCAGCTCCATGTAATCTGTATAAACGGAGGTTGTTATCGAGAAAGTACATAACGTTATTTTATCATTAACACAGAAAAAAGTTAGCCTTAGCATGTAGCTACCTACTATCATGTGTGCTGATAATGTATCATATCTCGGTAAAGTAAAAGTGTATTAAACATTAGTATACTTAAGGTACATTATCAAATACGCTAACAGTAGCCCCGCCCACAGCCCCACCCACAGCCCCGGACACAAGCGGTTCTTAAGTCTAGACCAGTGGCTACTTAAGAACCACTTTTCCTGGTTCAGAGCCGGTGCTTTGGCTGTCGAAACAGAAAGAACTGGTTCTAAATTAGGCTCTGGCTCGGAACCAGCACTCGAACTGCCTCGGTGGAAAAGGGGCATATAAGGTGAAATTATTGGTGCCATTACTTTTGGAACTGATGGTTTTATCTCTCTGAGGTGTTTTAAAATGATGTGTTCATGAATAAGGTTTTATAAACAGCAGCCCCAATGCAGGTCTGTATGTATCAGGTGTGTGTGTGTGTGTGTGTGTGTGTGTGTGTGTGTGTGTGTGTGTGTGTGTGAGTGTGTGTGTGTGTGTGTGTGTCTTTGTGAAGTGAAAGTTCACCAAACTTCCTGAGGATAGTCTGCGAAAGCTGTTGCTCTTTATTGAAGATGACATGTCCTTTTAGTTAGGAGCAAAGGGCTAAAACTGCTACTGCGCCACACACACACACACACACACACACACACACACACATACACATACACGCACACACACACACACACATACACATACACGCACACACACACACCTCTAATATGAGAGAATGGATTCTTCACACCTAAACAGGGTTTCTTGCCCGCACACACACACACACACACACACACACACACACACACACACACACACCTTCCTCTGCTCGACCTTATCTCCAAACACACCCCTCCTCTCCAACTCCCACGCAATTACCGGTAAGGAAAAAGATCTGCAGCCTCTCAAAACGTGTCCATAATCGGTGAGCTGTGGCTCGGGCGCCAGTTTGATCCACGGCTTCATGGCTGTAATCTCATCAACCTTCATCACCCAGCTCATTTAAAAGACAAACCGTCACAGCTTTCGACATGACTGATGTCAAAATACAATTTTCTCCGGATATTTTCCTCAAGCGAACCCGCTTTACAGAGCCAAAAAGTGTCATAGGTGTATCTCAACTGGAAATCCTGCCTTATCCTCGTTCCAGCTGGTGTGTATACAAAGCAGGTGAGAGTTCCGTATATTCCTGACAGGACACTAATGACTTTATATACAGCAGCAGTTAGAATCAGTATCACCTAGGCAACAACGATACACTTATGTTCATCTTCTATGAAAACAAGTAGGGTTAGTGTGGTTTACAGTGTGTACAGTTTGGTAGGTAGCCAAATAAAAAAGACTAGCTGTCATTCAGTTGACTGTAAATCAGTTAAAAGAATGTACACTGCTCAAAAAAATAAAGGGAACACTTCCATTCATTCATTCATTCACTCATTCATTTTCTACCGCTTATTCCAAACTACCTCGGGTCACGGGGAGCCTGTGCCTCTCTCAGGCGTCATCGGGCATCAAGGCAGGATACACCCTGGACGGAGTGCCAACCCATCACAGGGCACACACACACTCTCATTCACTCACGCAATCACACACTACAGACAATTTTCCAGAGATGCCAATCAACCTACCATGCATGTCTTTGGACCGAGGGAGGAAACCGGAGTACCCGGAGGAAACCCCCGAGGCACGGGGAGAACATGCAAACTCCACACACACAAGGCGGAGGCGGGAATCAAACCCCCAACCCTGGAGGTATGAGGAGAACGTGCTAACCACTAAGCCACCGTGCCTAAAGGGAACACTTAAACAACACAATGTAGCTCCAAGTCAATCACACTTCTGTGAAATCAAACTGCCCACTTAGGAAGCAGCACTGATTGACAATCAATTTCACATGCTGTTGAGCAGATGGAATAGACAACAGGTGGAAATTATAGGCAATTAGCAAGACACCCCAATAAAGGAGTGTTTCTGCAGGTGGTGACCACAGACCACTTCTCAGTTCCTAAGCTTTCTGCCTGAAGTTTTGGTCACTTTTGAATGCTGGCAGTGCTTTTACTCTAGTGGTATCATGAGACGGAGTCTACAACTCACACAAGTGGCTCAGGTAGTGCACCTCATCCAGGAGGGCACATCAATCCGAGCTGGGGCAGCGTAGTGTCCAGAGCATGGAGGCGCTACTAGGAGACAGGCCAGTACATCAGGAGACGTGGAGGAGGCCGTAGGAGGGCAACAACTCAGCAGCAGGACTGCTACCTCCGCCTTTGTGCAAGGAGGAACAGGAGGAGCACTGCCAGAGCCCTGCAAAATTACCTCCAGAAGGCCACAAATGTGCATGTGTCTGCTCAAACGGTCAGAAACAGACTCCATGAGGGTGGTATGAGGGCCCGACGTCCACAGGTGGGGGTTGTGCTTACTGCCCAACACCGGGCAGGACGTTTGGCATTTGCCAGAGAACACTAAGATTCGCCACTGGCGCCCTGTGCTCTTCACATATGAAAGCAGGTTCAAACTGAGCACATGTAACAGACATGACAGAGTCTGGAGACACCATGGAGGATGTTCTGCTGCCTGCAACATCCTCCAGCATGACCAGTTTGGCAGTGGGTCAGTAATGACTGCCATTAGGTACCGAGATGAGATCCTTAGACCCCTTGTGAGACCATATGCCGGTGCGGTTGGCCCTGGGTTCCTCCTAATGCAAGACAATGCTAGACCTCATGTGGCTGGAGTGTGTCAGCAGTTCCTGCAAGATGAAGGCATTGATGCTATGGACTGATGCTATGGACTGCTATGGGTTTAGGGATTCAGCCAAACAAAACAAATCAAAACAAAAGACTAGCTGTCATGTTCACAACACTGTGAATCAGTTGAAACTGTGAATCCTTTACAACAGTGAATCAGTTGAAACTGTGAATCCTTTACAACAGTGAATCAGTTGAAACTGTGAATCCTTTACAACAGTGAATCATTTGAAACTGTGAATCCTTTAAAACAGTGAATCATTTGAAACTGTGAATCCTTTACAACAGTGAATCAGTTGAAACTGTGAATCCTTTACAACAGTGAATCAGTTGAAACTGTGAATCCTTTACAACAGTGAATCATTTGAAACTGTGAATCCTTTACAACAGTGAATCAGTTGAAACTGAATCCTTTACAACAGTCAATCAGTTGAAACTGTGAATCCTTTACAACAGTGAATCAGTTGAAACTGTGAATCCTTTACAACAGTGAATCAGTTGAAACTGTGAATCCTTTACAACAGTGAATCAGTTGAAACTGTGAATCCTTTACAACAGTGAATCAGTTGAAACTGTGAATCCTTTACAACAGTGAATCATTTGAAACTGTGAATCCTTTAAAACAGTGAATCATTTGAAACTGTGAATCCTTTACAACAGTGAATCAGTTGAAACTGTGAATCCTTTACAACAGTGAATCAGTTGAAACTGTGAATCCTTTACAACAGTGAATCATTTGAAACTGTGAATCCTTTACAACAGTGAATCAGTTGAAACTGAATCCTTTACAACAGTCAATCAGTTGAAACTGTGAATCCTTTACAACAGTGAATCAGTTGAAACTGTGAATCCTTTACAACAGTGAATCAGTTGAATCAGTTGAAAGGATGCACGAAGGAACGAATAACACGGCGTCAAATTTTAACACTCCTGCTGTTCATTTGTCCTAAAAGCTTGATCTCAGACTTCACACACATCCACGTGGAAGTGAAAACCTCCACAGAATCCTTTCACAATCTGTTTATTCTGAATCATGGATTCATAGTGTTCGGTTCTAATGCACATTAATTTTCCAATAGCTGGTATGCATTACTACTTATTAATACTAATGACTGTGTATTTGATCCAGGCTAGATTAGCGGAGGTGTGTTTACAGTACGGGGCTGGACTCTGAGATCGATACTGACTGAGATTTTAGTGCTGACGGGTCATTTTTAAACTCACGTCTCGGCTCCTGTGTTTGTAACAGATAAACGCTGACACGGTGAAATTTCATGCTTCTTAGTGCAGTGTGTGTGTGTGTGTTAGGGTGTAAACCAGGTGGTTCCTTTTTATTCACTGAGCAGTGGAAGTGCTCACAGACTCTAAGATTGTTTTTTCCCCTTGCTCTCCATATTTCCTGTGTAAAAGAATGAAGACACAGGTTTAGAGAGCGGGCCTGGCCCGGTCACTCGGTGGTATTTAAAATCGCTATCTTGGCCGCATTGATTAATCAATTGTGCCATTTATTCCATAGGGCACGAGAGGATTAGGAGAGCGGGAAATGGTCAATTCTGCAATCGCCGGAGTCCCAGGCTGTCGATATGAACAGGGTTTGATGTGTGTGTGGACTACAGAGGTTCACTGGGTCTCTGGTTATTGGTTCTGGCTCCGGTTTATACAGACCTCTGTTTCTGTGACAGAGTAAAGAAGAATGTTTCTCGCCAGGCCTGTGGATTTATTTTCACTTCGTAATGCACTCGGCTAAAGCAGTCACACCTACGCTGTTTGGGTCGAACCAATTTGTAATTTGGTCGAATACACAGGCAGAGCGAAACTCATGCCGCGCTCATAAAACGCTCGATGTTGTCCGGGCTGTCGAATAAAAACGTCTTTAGGGATCGAAATGGACCCACATGCAATTCAGGCTCCTGATGGGACCAAGCTTTTCTGTTCTAACCGTAGCTCCTCTGCCACGTCTTTGAGGAAACGTCAAGAGATGACATAACGACATAATAGCGTGCACTTTAAGACGCTTTAAAGGTGACATCAAAAAGCCATTTCTTATCGTTTTCACAGGTGGAGATGGGGGGGGGAGACAATGGGGGTAAAAAGTGATCATTTGCCGATCAGCTGGGAAACAGTGGATATCTGATAGTGTGCATGAAACATAAAAACACTGAAGCATTGAAAAAATCTAGAGGAGTTTCAAGAAGTAGGTAGATTTGTCTTCTGGGCCAAAGGAAGTTGGAATAAATGTGGGTATAAAAATGTGTAGTAAATACATCCAGTGTTCCCAGTATATCCGGTTATTATTCATGTGGGAAGTCGTTGCCTAATGGTTAGAGAGTTTGACTCCTAACCCCAAGGTTGTGGGTTTGAGTCTCAGGCCAGCAATACCACGACTGAGGTGCCCTTGAGCAAGGCACCGAACCCCCCCCCAACTGCTCCCCGGGCGCCGCAGCATAAATGGCTGCCCACTGCTCCGGGTGTGTGTTCACGGTGTGTGTGTGTGTTCACTGCCGTGTGTGTGCACTTTGGATGGGTTAAACATAGAGAACAAATTCTGAGTATCACCGTACTTAGCCGTACGTCACTTCACTTTCATAACATCCTTTTACACGTCATTTATCCAAAACTTTCCATTTTGTTCCTCCACATCTTTTTTTTTCAGGTTAAATAAACCCCCAAATTGCCTTTTAGACCAATTTGGGTGCAAAATTTAAAATTATTCCAGTTAATCCATTTAAATCTACCGTGATAGCCTTTGGGTACGTGGTAGCCCAGAGTTTAAGGTGTTGGACTAGTGATCAAAAGGTTGTGAGTTTAAATCCCAGGTCCACCAAGCTGCCACCCCTGGACCCCTGAGCAAAGCCATTAACCTTCAACTGCTCAGTTGTATAAATGAGATAAATGTTAGTTGCTCTGGATTAGGGCGTCTGCTAAATGCTGTAAATGTGAATGTAATACACATCACTGACCCCAAAACAGCTCCAGTCACCTTCATAGAAGACATTGTATTTTCCACAATGGAAGAAAAATGAAAAGCATAAAGAATAGATTATTCATGTGTAACGGAGAAAGGGGCGGGGCTTCCACAGCAGGTCGATTGATATTATCGGAGATATCATAACACCTATGTATCTAGAAATCATTGCATAGTTAAATATATGGAAGGAAAACTTCTGGTATAGTTTTGAGCGATAACTCAAGCTGTTAAAATGTAAAACATCGCACGATGGTTAGTTTGAGGACATTCAGCGTCTTGTCACGTTTATTTTCGACCCGTCCAGCAGCGAGCGTCTGCTTTCGGTCAATAAGAACGTGATTATACTCGACTTATATCAGGAATGAATGATTCCACCATGTCTGAGTGACCAGTCTTGTTGTCTACAGCAATCTATTAAGTAATAACTCCTGAGCTGAAATTATTTTAAATTTTTACACAACAGAGCAACATTTAAATGGGATTTCTGGCTCGGGATTGGACAGAAGGTCAAATCGTCTGGCCTGTCAGTATAAACAAACGTCTGATGTCGTGTCTGTGAGTCTGATCTAAAATAACCCAGGACTCTGTTGTTCTTTCAGTGTGTTTTAGACGTGTGTTTGTCCCTCTGTTGATAATCTTACACTGAATTTTAGTGTTGAAGTTAAATCTGAGCTGCTTTTTAGACGAACAAACAATCGGAGCGTATCAGAGAGCGGAAATGGGTTTGATATCAACATTTACTCTGAACATACAAACATCTGTGTGGAGAAAAAATAACCGTTTTATGTTAAATTTAGAACTTTTCTCTGAAGCTATCGCTCCTAGTATTGTAAAGAAAAACAGAAATAGTGATAAAACTCTACAAATTCTTAAAGTCCTGAGTGTCTACTTTGATATGAGCTTCATATTAACGCCACTGTGGAGTGAGACACGAGGAAGAAGTTCAGTCGTCAACATGGACACGATAAAAACATGGAAAATCGTACGACTTTTCACGGCTATGTAAACTAGATCTACTTTGCGACTCTTTTATACTGTAGGCTCTGGTCTTTCAGAACGATTGGGTATTAATCTGGATCTGTTTACACAGGGATCGAGAGATGAGGACGGATTAGCGACGGGAACACGATGTCTGATCCACAGCAAACAGAAAGCGACGGAGAAGGAAAGAGTCACGGCTCAATCGCTCAATCTTACTTAATACTGTGACCATCCAAATCAGCTCGTTAGCTTAGATCAAGTGGTAAAAGGTTGTAGACACACACACAAACACACATACTGTAAACACAACGTATAGCATTATTGAAGTGTTAATGTGTCATTTGGAGGAAGTGAGTGAATTAATGCAGAATCAAATCATTTGGCATCATGCAGTTATAGGAAAATAATCAACAAACTTGCAACCAATCAGAATTAAGCAGTGTAGAAAAACTTGAGTCTGGTTGGTTGTTTTCTTCAGAATAGTATAAGTAGTGTTAAAGCTGGCTAATAAGAAGTGTGTGTGTGCATATGTGTGTGTGTGTGTGTGTGAGTGAGAGAGAGAGAGAGAGAGAGAGAGAGAGAGAGAGAGAGCATCTTATTAACATTTTATGTGATGTTATGATGATATGTGCTTTGTGGCATTCGTGGCTATTTAAGGGTCTACATCACATCAGTGTCACGTCTTTCACTCAACTCTGGTGTGTATCTGCATTCGTTCACTGTCATCTTCTCACTGTCACTCCATCACTGTCTCTTTGCCTCCTTTGCTCAGGGAATTTAACCTCAGGGCAGCAGAATGCTTTCGCTTTAGTGAAACTCGTCTTCAAACTGATCACGTGGAACGCAGAATGTCATATGCACACACACACACACACACACACACACACAATACGACATAAACAGCAGGAAAAAGAGACCAGGATGAAAGAGTAGATAAGAGAAAAGGTAAGATGACCAACCAACACTTAACGCTGTGATTAAAATACGTAGATAAGATATTGGAAATTATTATTTCTTTGAAATGTTAAATCTTTCCCTCATAATCTGACAGATGGTGCATCAAGTTTAGGTTGATATTTGTTTAAGATTTCACAGCACTGTAACAAGCCAAGTGTCCTGGATCATGTATTATAGCAATTAATGCCACGGACAAGAAGCGATGCAGCGTTAGAAAGTTACTAGTCGCTTAGCAACAGACACCAAAACAAAAACGAGCAGCTTTATATAGGTGAAATATAGCCTCATATAGGTTCAGGACGTAGCTGAACAGCACTGAGCAAAAACAGCTCGGAAGATCAAAACACACTGGGAACATAACGGAAGT